>NC_139021.1:49404234-49582100 GCF_964662115.1 Mustela nivalis
AGTGCTGATGACCATTTCGATAAAATGTTATTATTCAAGTGGTAATGCCAGTTTTTGCATTTTATATGTCAGAAAATCTTAATGGACATGACATTTACTAAAATAGTAGGATTTTTCCAGTTCCACTAATAATATTAAACTCTGTATCATATCTTGTTGTACATTGAAATTTTTGAATTATGAATCAGATAAATTATAATATAAATTATGATATAATCAGATAAATCATGAATCAAATAAATCAGTGCTTTTTAAACTGTAATTAATGAAGGACCGGCTTTTTGTCCTTCCTTCCTTCCCTCCCCACCCTCCCACAGTCTGTTGTGGGTCTATAAAATAAAAAATAATTACTAGGAAAATGAAATAAAACATGACACACAAGAAGACAAGTCAAAATGTTCATCCGACTCAATAGGCACAATTACTCTATTGCTTTGCCTCTATACACACTCCTAAATGTTCAGTCTCAGTTTCTGTGTCTTAGCAGGCCCAAAACAAACACTGTGGAACAATTTGGTCCACCCTTTGAATGACACAGAGTTAATCACATTTAATCACATTCCCCCCCCCCCCTGGAAAGGGGCTAAGATATAGTTCCATAAAAATGCTGCAAAAAATTCTTTCCATTTATGTGTACACATATATCCACATATGTGCACAAATATATGTTACCATAGCCAGTATGGTAAATAATGTTAATTAAATTACTTCTTCCACAATATTTGAAGTTTTTAACACATAGTTAAAGGGACAAAATAAGTTTTATTGCATATTTAGAAATATTCAGGTAAATAGGCTTCTTGGTAAATAGGTATTCATGCAAATACATGAAGATATATGCAAATATAGTATTTCTTCTATTTAGCAAATATAGTATTTCCTCTATTTAGTTTACAAATTTGATAAAGCACAGAGACACATTACATCTCAATCTATATACATGCCTGCAATTATGAGAAATGAAGAAGTGTGACCACAAAAACATATCCAAAATCTACTGCCTATTTCACGTATATTAATGATACAAATTACTTATATGTAATTTATCAAGTTTCATTATTCAAAGCTGATTCACATGCTGTTTGATTACTTTGCCTTATCTTTTCCACCCAAGGGTAACACCTGTAATATGACCTAATTTAGAATGTTCTGTAAATAACTGACCCAAAATAACAGGTACATGTTGTGACAATTGAGAACAATGAGGGACCACAACTATATCAAATCAAATTAGCTGAAGACAAAGCGAAATGAAGCTGTGGTAATAATTTGGAAATAAAAATAAAGGAATTTTAACAATAAATTTTTATTACACTCTGCAGAACAATTTTTTCATTCTACTTTTAGTAATATTGTGAAAGGTGTGTAAGGGAATCATCTGTAAGGGAATCATTCTTACACAAACAAGGTATATTGAGGGCCTTTATGGTATATACATTGATAATTATTGTATATGTAACTGTCCATAGTGTATGCATGTTAATTTTGAACATTCAAGTACATATTTTCAAGACAAAATCCAAATAAAAAACATGCAATGATTATATTTATTAAATGTAATTAAGGAGAAACATATTAAGTTCATGTCATGGATTTATTTTGAAAATGATAAATATGGATTTATGAAAGTTGACTTTTAATATGTATTCTGGGTCAGTATTGTAAGCAATAACATTTATCTTGAACCAAAATACACAATTATACACACATGTATAATTTCCTTTTGAGAAAAATGTAACATATTTACTCCAAATAAAACAAATTTAAGAAAAATGAGGAGCCCTTAAGTGGATTCTGATACTTAGTTTCAAAATAATATTCAATTTAAACATAAAATAATTTTTATTACATGCAGAAAACTATAGTAACACAATAAAGCAACTACTTGTTGTACTGTTTTTTTTTAAGATTTATGTATTTATTTGAGAAAGCAGAGAGGGCGTGCAAATGACAGAGAGAGAAACTCCACACTGAGCCCAATTCAGAGCTTGACCTCAGAACCCTGAGATCAAGAGCTGAGCGGAACCCAGGAGTCAGATGCTTAACCAATTATACCACCCAGGCACCGCTTACTATATCCCTATTCTGAAAATAACCCAAAAAGTAGAGAAAAGAGAACACAGGTAATTCCTGACGCATGTTATAAGAACAATTTCTAGAGGTTTAAAAGAAATCTACGTTGGTAACTTGAATTAAATGGAGAACTTTATCTTATCACTTAATTACTACTGAAATCTTGTTTCTGTAACATACCTAATTCTTAAGAAGCCATTCATGATAAAAATTGCCAATAAAACAGCTTAGTTTGAAATATGAAAAGGCAAGTCTTTTAAAAGAACGAATACTGATCTTTTTCAGTATTGATAAATATTGTCAGTGAGATACTGAAAAGATGTCTTGTTTCTCAATGGAGGGAATATTCCTATTTGTAGAGTTCTCCCACTTCCTTTACCTCACTTATGTCACTTGTATTTACAGCTTCACACACTGCTACTAAAACCTTGTTTCTTTTTTTTTTTAATTTTTTATTTTTTATAAACATATATTTTTATCCCCAGGGGTACAGATCTGTGAATCACCAGGTTTACACACTTCACAGCACTCACCAAAGCACATACCCTCCCCAATGTCCATAATCCCACCCCCTTCTCCCAACTCCCCTCCCCCCAGCAACCCTCAGTTTGTTTTGTGAGATTAAGAGTCACTTATGGTTTGTCTCCCTCCCAATCCCATCTTGTTTCATTTATTCTTCTCCTACCCACTTAAGCCCCCATGTTGCATCACCACTTCCTCATATCAGAGAGATCATATGATAGTTGTCTTTCTCTGATTGACTTATTTCACTAAGCATGATACGCTCTGGTTCCATCCATGTTGTCCCAAATGGCAAGATTTCATTTCTTTTGATTAAAACCTTGTTTCTTGAAACCTAAAACTATTCCATCAAAATTTGGATGACGTAACAGACTTTGCTTCTCTAGAAATCAAATATGTGCTCTCATTCCAAGCCTCATATTCACTTGCTGGTGATTTTGGGCTACTCATTACACGTCTCTATGATTAATTTCTTTGTTAATAGATTTAGAAAACAACACCTGCCCCCAAAACACCTGATGTTATGAGAATTACATCCACTGGAAATAGCTTTGAAAAAATGAAACATAAAGAAACAAAAGATAGTAACATTATGGCAGGACAGAAGGCTAGAGCAGCATTTTTCATGTAAAAAAATACAACAGAAGATAAATATGTGGAAACACTATGGGAATTCATAGGAAGTAGCATTTTTACTCAAAATTTATATTCAGACTTATTAAGCTCTGAGCTAGAAATCCTCAAGTGAATTAAATCTGCATTTTATACTCAGAACCACATTTATATCCACATACAGCTTTATGAAAGACAGAATTCAGAATGGTTAAGAACACAGAATCTTAAAGTGATGGATGTATGTTAATTAGTTTAATTGTGGTGATCATTTCATAATGTATCATATATGAAAACATCAAGCTGGATACTTTAAAAATACATAGTTTTTTAAAAATATTTTCTTTATTTGAGAGAGAGAGCAGGAGCAGGCAGAGGGACAGAGGGAGAACCAGGCTCCCTGCTGAGCAGGGAGCTGGACACGGGACTAGTTCCTGGAACTCTGGGATCTTGACATGAGCTTAAGGCAGTCACTTAAACTGAACCACCCAGCCGCCCAACATACATAATTTTCATATCAATGATAACTCAATAAAACTGCTAAGGGAAAAAAAGGAAAAACCCTACAGATTATGAAATAAAACTTCCTGGACTGCAATCCTGGCTTTGCCACTCTGGGACCTGGGTTTATCTTCCCTATACCTCAATTTCCTCACTGCTAAAGGTATGGATGCATGCAGTGTGCTTAGACTATAGCCTGGCAATACATAGGTACTTAGAGAAGTTTTGATAATGTTGTTTTTATTATTATTATTATTATTACAGCACTGCCTTCACAGATATTCCCTATGGATGGCTCTCCAGCACTATGCATTCTCTCCTTTTCCTGGAGTTCTGCTTGAGTGAGAGCATTTATATATAGCCATATCAAATCATAACACGTCTTAGTGTCAGCCAACAAAGCAGTTTTCTGTATTTCATGGAATTCATCACCATTCATCAGTATATAATTTTGGATCAAGGTACAGGCAGTTAGTGGATTAACCCAGCAGCCAACTTCAAACATGGAACAGAGAGTTTCTTATTGCTTAGAGTGGGGAAACTATGCATGCTAATCATTGACATTGTAATCTAATCACCAAATGATAAAAACATCATGGGAGGAAGCAAAATCTAAGCACTGGATCTAATTACGTTACTATTCAGTCGCTTGATGGAGAAGATGGCAAGTTGCTGCAGTCATTTATACAACCAAACACTCAATAGACCATTTTGGGCCCCAGTCCAAACTGTGACTGGAAAGCTAGTAGCTGTGCATTTCAAATCAAGATGAGTTGTTAAAGAATTAACTAAGGGGCTCCTGGAACTCTAATTCTAATGATCTTCGGGTAACAGCAATCCAGAAGTGGAGACTGTGATGGTAAAATACTATTGTTTGCGAGAAAAAGGTCAAGCGCAGAGTCAGACGGATGTATTTTCAAACCTCTGCTCTGCTTTGCTAAGTTGACACTAGCAACTGACCTAAGTTTTCACTTCCATCATCTATAAAATTGGGGTAATAAGACATCTACCTTTCAGGGCTGTACAAATACTAGAAACAACTACATAATACCTGGTACACTGTTAGTAGTCAAGAATTGGTGTTGAGGGGACACCTGGGTGGCTCAGTCATTAAGCATCTGCCTTCAGCTCAGGTCATGATCTCCCTCACTGGGTTCCCTGGTTGATGGGAAGCCTGCTTCTCCCTCTCCCACTCCCCCGGCATGTGCTCCCTCTCCAGCTGTCTCTCTCTCTGTCAAATAAATAAATACAATTTTTTTTTAATTTTAAAAAAGAATAAAAAAAGAATTGCTGCTGATTTTTATTGGTAATCATGAAATGGTAAAATACATTAAGGAAGAAACCGACATTTAAACACCATTACACAACTACATTACTACTCGTGAGAATTATATAAACAACATGGGGATTAGGTTAGTCGTTCATGCACTGGTGCCTAGCACACCATAGGTACATAAAATTGGTTATGATAATGCTGATGATGATGCAATTCATGAAAACGGATGGAAATGAATAATCCATGTACATGTGTCTCTCAAATAAGCATGATTGGTACAGAGGAATGTTTTCATTTTTTCATATTTATTATGAAAATAAAACATCCTAAAAATGTTCAGCAAACTATAAAATAAAGTTTCAGTGGCCCAGGACCTTACAACTTGGATTCTGCCAATGGATAAAACAAAACAGAGTACATTATGAACATTTCTCCATTTTATGCACTGGCACAATGAATGATCCAGAACAGCAGGTGATCTAAGCTTCATTTCTACTCAGACTCTTTAATAAGTGCTTGCATATATTATGTTTACACCACAGCATCCTTCTTGTGTTTTGGGAAGACTCATGAGATATTGTTTTTATGAATGACCCACTAATGGAGAAAAAGAAGCAGCTCATGCTAGCACTAGCACTACCTAGGCCTACAGTGGTACAAGCAAGATGCTTAAAAAAAAAAAAAAATCAAGAAAATCCATTTTGAGAAATCTATACTGTATTGAATGCTAGTTACCAAAATGTTAAATACAAGACCTAAAGGCTTATCAGCTGTCAATATAATGACTCTGGAAAAAGAATTTTAAAAAATTTGAAAAATAATTAAGATACACACACATTTATTTATGACCAAGCATGTACAATTTTGAAGCTAGACAGCATATAAAGAATATACTTTATATACTTGATAGACTAGACAGCATATAAAGAAGTGGAACTCATTTTTAAAACATATCAGAATTTCTGCCCTGATGTGTGTATTGTCAACCCGAAGTTGTCTGCTTCAGAGATACACACTTATCCCAACAATGCTGTCACAGTCCTCTTTAATAACTGCCTTTCCATGGGTTTTGCCATGAGAAAAGTAGCCGCATTAATTCATAATCACACCACAAAAGCTGTTCATCAGAAGTAAATGAA
Source organism: Mustela nivalis (assembly GCF_964662115.1). Classification (NCBI taxonomy): domain Eukaryota; kingdom Metazoa; phylum Chordata; class Mammalia; order Carnivora; family Mustelidae; genus Mustela; species Mustela nivalis. The sequence goes on from NC_139021.1 coordinate 49,410,358, forward strand.
ATGAGAAATACAAACATTTTGGAGCACCTGGGTGGCTCAGTGGGTTGGGCCTCTGCCTTCGGCTCAGGTCACGATCTCAAGGTTCTGGGATCTTGCCCGCATCACGTTCTCTGCTCAGTGGGGAGTCTGTTCCCCACCCACCTGCCTGCCTCTCTGCCTATGTGTGATCTTTCTCTCTCTCTCTGCCAATTAAATAAATAAAAAGTTTAAAAAATAAATACAAAAATCTATGGCTACTTATTCAAACAGAGTCCTCACACTGGAGCACACATGTGTGCACACTCACAGAGCTGGGGATGGAAAGGTGAAGGGACAGTACACCAGAATGCTAAATTTACCTTGTAATGTTTCTGAATTACTTGATACAGCATTGGTTCCCACCCCAATGGCACCTTAAAACAAACTAGGGAACTTCCCAAGCTCCACTCTAAGTCCCCATAAACCTGAGGCTCGAGGCTACAATCAGATCACTGAATGTTTTTTTAACACCCAGATACTTCCAAACTGTATGTAAGAACCACTGAGTTAAAAAAAAAAAAAAAAAGTCATCATTTATTAAAAACATTGTCAGGTGGTGGTTCTATTTATTAAAGGTGATACTCACAGTTGCCATTAGAGTAGATATTACCATCCCCGCTCTCCAGATGACAAAAGGAAACTTTTAGAGGAGAATGCAAAGCCAGTATTTGAGTCCAGATCAGATTCAAAGGCTGTGCTTTTTATAATACATCAGACTTAAACCAAAAAGCTTTCATAGTGCTTGAAACTGGAGCCCAAAAGCAGCCAGAGAAAGGAAACTCACAAAAAGCCAGCACTTACATTCTGTTCAGTCAGCAGTAGTATAGTTTTGAAAAGTGCATGAGAACCAGATGGACAAGAGGGAGTATCAAAAAGACAATGCCTTCTGGAAAAAAAACAGTCCTTTTTGCAATATCTTATATGGACAGCTTTTTTGAGAGGAGGGAGTATTTTTGCAAAATTTGTTAGTTAAATCCTTTTCGATATTTTTATTTATTGGCATTATTATTTATGTATTTAGGTGTATAAGTATATAAGCTTTTCCAATTCAAAATCAAAGCACTGCCCTGGGGGTGCCTTGGTGGCTCAGTGGGTTAAAGCCTCTGCCTTCCACTCAGGTCATGATCCCAGGGTCCTGGGATCAAGCTCCCCCCTCCCCTCTGCTCAGCGGGGAGCCTGCTTCCTCCTCTCTCTGCCTGCATCTCTGCCTACTTGTGATCTCTGTCAAATAAATAAATAAATAAATAAAAGCACTGCCTTGCATACCTCCCATAGGGATGGCAGCTTCATGTAGCCAGCATAATCTTCCAACTAAATGGCCTCCTTCCTTCTTACGTACTTTTTACCCTGGTATGCTAGATACAATAGGGTTCACGTTTAGACAGGGATGCTACTGTCAGTCATGTTAGAGAGTCCTCTTTTTTTTTTTTTAATTTAAAGATTTTATTTATTTATTTGTCAGAGAGAGAGTGAATGAGAGCAAGCACAGGCAGACAGAGTGGAAGGAAGAGTCAGAGGGAGAAGCAGGCTCCCTGCGGAGCAAGGAGCCCGATGTGGGACTCGATCCCAGGACGCTGGAATCATGACCTGAGCCGAAGGCAGCCGCTTAACCAACTGAGCCACCCAGGCGTCCCTAGAGAGTCCTCTTTTTTCACAAAGAGGCAATTTCAGCCTCACTTGTGACCCTTGCTTTAAAACTTCCTTATTTTGGGAGCACCTGGGTGGCTCAATCAGTTAAGTGACTGACTCTTGGTTCCACCTCAGGCTGAGATTGCAGGCACATGAGATCAAGCTTCCTGATGCGCTCCACGCTCAGTGTGGAGTCTGCTTGTGTTTCTCTCTCCCTCTCCCTCTGGCCCTCACCACCCCTGGAAAATAATTTTTTTTTTTAAGTAAAACTTCTCTATTTTTGTAAAATTCAACATTTAATTAAGAAATCATATACTTGAGGGGCACCTGGGTGACTCAGTCAGTTAAGTATCTAACTTTTTTTTTTTTTGTTAAATTTCAGCTCAGGTCATGATCTCAGGGTCCTGAATTCGAGCTCCGCTTCAGACTCCACACACTCAGTGGGGAATCAACTGGAAATTCTCTCTCTTCCTCTCCCTTTGCCCCTTCCCCTGCTCATGCTTGCTTTTTCTAAAATGAATAAAACTTTTCAAAAAAGAAACCATATGGATGAATAACACAAAGTGCTCCCCCCCATCAATCATGTCAATAATCTGATAGAACAAAGAAATTTAGCACCACTTTCTACAGATGTGGAAACAAAGCTTAGGCATGCAAAGTGTGATGTAAGCTCAAAAGCCAGGGTAGGAATTACACGCAGGTCTCCAGTCTGCCCACCCAAGCCCCTTTCCAGGTTCTCTGGTCTTGAGAGGCTGAGAACCCTTCTTCTGGAAAGCTGATGCTCCTTCTGAAGGAATTAAGACCCATCACAGCTACAACAGAAGAGCTCATCACTGACTAAAGCACTTGCCAGATATAGTTAAGCTCTTCCTGCTCTGACAGTAAGTCTAAAAAGGTTAATGTACTAATCATATTTTGGAGGGAAAAGGATTAACTCGTGATAATTCTTCTAATTTATTAGTGAATCTGAACTACTCACATATAAAGATAGAAAATACTGATCTTTTTTAAAAACCTATTTTGTAAAGACAATGAAAAAAAATCAGAATGCAAATACTTTGATTACTGATTTCACAACTTAATACTCTACAAAAAAGAATTTCATGTAGACGATCAATCTTCATATTTCTTAAAGACAACCATAGGATATGTGTACACTGCACATAAAACTCATATTGTTGATCAAAAAATGGTGGATTAGACTTATATCTGACAGTTGCTAATAGGTTTTGAGGCTAAAAATCTTCCATCCCAGTAATACTCTAACAAATTAAATGTATTTATAAACTTTCTAAACAATGAACTGTGAACTCTAATAGACTCTACTTTAGACAGACCTCTTTTTCTTGATAATTTCTCTCTCAGTTTCCATGGACCTATTCAGTCTTTCCAACTTCCTCACTGGTTTGCCTTGCTTCAATCACTAACACGGAGCACAAATGCTGTGACAAAAGCACTTTCACACCTACAGTTCCTTATTCTCAGATTCATCCACTTTTCACCTCAACTATACATATCACCTCCACTGAGATAATTCTAAACTTGTTCTTAATCCTGACCTCTCCCCAAATCATCAGTTATTTTACTGACAACTTAACCCCCCAGCCCCCACTTTGGAGAACTGAATTCATAGTCCTCTAAATTAAATGTGTATACCATTAATTCAACTTTTAATCAAGTGTTCCCACTGAACTGTTTTCCCAGTGCCTCATATATGTAAACTTAATGAAATATTTCCATTTTCTAATAAGAAAAGTGCCCTCTTAAAATGAGATACTTCTGAGTGACTAAGGACACCTTCCTAGCTACTCAGATTTTAGGTAGCATGAGAAAGTCTGGAGTTAACCTCCAGACCACTCACAGAGTCATGCCAAAGATGGTTAACCTTATCCCACCAAGGACCGCAAACTCTTTGAAAGCCAAAATTGCAACCCATTCTTCTAGCATTTACTACAGTACTTGAAATAGTTGACACCTGTTAAGGACTGAATCCTGTCCCACCAAAAGGTGTATGTTAAAGTCCTAACCCTTAGGACCTCAGATTCTGACTGTATTTAAAGATGGGGGTCTTTAGAGAGGCAACTGAGGTAAAATGACATCATATGGGTTAACCCTGATCCAGTATGACTGGTTTTCTTATAAAGAGAAATTGAGACACCAAGGATGTGAGCATCTGTGAGAAAGACCATGAGAGCATTGACCAAGAAGGCTGCAAGCTAAGGAGAGAGGCTTTAAAACAAACCTGCCAACACCTTGATCTTAGACTTTTAGCCTCTGAACTTGTAAGAAAATACATTTGCCAGTTAAGCCAGCAGTCTCTAGTATTTTGTTTTAACAGCCCTAGCAAACTAATACAATATTCATCATTTATTTGTTGAATTGGATACAGCTTGCAATTTGCTACTTTTTTCTCCTTCTCAGACCACACTTTTAAATGCATATTCATAAAGATAAATTCCTTGAAATCATGGATTCCCCTTCATTCTTTTTATTGCCAACTTAGTGTTTTAGAAAAGCACTGCTATTTCAAGCACCACCCGCCCCACCACCCTACCCCACCCCCGCCAAAGATGTCTTGGATTTAGGTTACTTATTCTTTCAAGTAACAGGCTTTAGTTGGAAGTCAAGGAATGTTGAAAAGAAAAAACCTCCAGACAAGAGTGTCAGTGGCTTTTCCTTTTAAAACCTTGCATATGTATTGAAGTGGGGGATTGTACAATTCTTTCAGGTTATAATATTTTTGGAATCTTCTCCAATTCAAATTTAATCAATGTTTAATTCCTAAACAGAAAACAAAACAAAACTTCATGAAGTTGATTTCCAGCCATATGGCTTTCTTCATCCTGATTGTTGATTTTACCCTGAGATAACAGAAACCAAGGTTGTGGGACTGGGGGATGGGCAGGTAGGCAGGGAGGGTCTTTATAACTTATAGTGTTGTCATTTTATCTGTCTTGAGTCAAGAGAGCAAATGCTTGGTAATTGTATACTGAGAACATTATCTGAGCTCAATGGCGTCACAGACTTTCTGAAGTGTTAACATACATTTTGTTAGTCAGGAAAAATAACGAACATCACATAAAAAGATACTAAGAACTGAATGTTTTCTATCTGAAATCCATATGTTAACATCCTAACCCCTAATGTGATGGTACGAGGATGTAGGGTCTCTAGGATGTGATTAGATCATGAGAGTAGGGACCTCATGAATGGCACTAGTGCCATTATGAAAGGGACCCTAGAGAGAGCTCCCTCATGTCTTCTGCTGTTTGAGGATGCCTCATGAAGACAGCCCTCTATGAACCAGAAAAACAGCCTCCTGGGACAGTGAATCTGCTCCTGTCTTGATCTTGGACTTCCCAGCTTTCAGAAATGTGGGAAATAAATTTCTATTGTCTATAGATAACCCAGTCTATGGTATTCTGGTATAGCAGCCCAAACAGACTAAGACAGAGGATCCTATGTGTAAGTAATCAAATCCTACTTAACATAGCACAAATTATGAAATGAGAGTAACCTACGGGTCAAAATTACAGACTTTCATCAGATTGACCTGGACTGAATTTTAGCTTTGCTACCTAGTAGACTGTCACCCTGGGCCAGTGACTTAAACTCTTTGATTCTCCAGTCCAACATCGATAAAATAGGAATAAAAATAATGGGTCTGAAAAACCTGGCATATTTTGTACGCCTATGCCATATAAAATACTGCTATATATTATTTAAACGTAGGAATACTGAACACTGCTTTTGCTTACTAAAATTATGTCTTCAGAGTAAATTATTTTTGGAAATGATAACAGAAATAACCACATAAGCTTTATGAAGAAATCTGAGACAGGAGTTGAACATATGGCATGCACAAAAAAGATTCATTTAAGAATTCACCAAATATTTTTAAAAAAGCAAAATGTCACAGTGGTACTTTGGGGAACATAGTATGGTGAGATAATATTTCTGTAAAAGCAAACAAAAAATAGGCAAAAATGAAGACAAGTAACTTGATTTAGATGAAACTGATGTTAATCAGGTATATGCAAAGGCAGTAATAGCATGCATGGCAACAGTGCAAGTTTGTATGCATTCAACATAAATTGATGGGGTCAAAATATGTACATCTATGCAAAAAAGAAAAAAATGTAAAAATTATTCCATTTTAAAAACAATCACAATATCAATATTTCCCAGATATTTTCATCTAAGGAAAGTTTTTTTCGTGCTCCTCTTTCCTTATTTTTTTTAGAGCTATAATTCTATCAATAATGATTCTGATATTTGCTCAGATCTTTAGGGCAAACTACTGTGAATATCAATATCAGTCTCTCTATCTTTCTTATTCAGATGACATTATCAGAACAATTAAATATGACCTGCCTGTGATAATTTCTTTTGAAATGTTAGGCAATTTGCATATAATGCCAAAGGTTTAAAAAACAAAAATATTGTAAGTGTTATAATACACATATATATACACACACTGTATATGTATGAATATATTTATATATATATTTACTTAAATAACACAATTAATTCTAGGAATGTTTATTGACTCTATAAACACTAGGGCCACTACTCTCATGGAATTAAATTATCTGGAGACTGTGAGCTCATTACTAATGGGACGATGTTTTATATATTCTGTGTATCAGTAACTAACACTGTGTCAATTGATAAGTGTTTGTAAGCAAATGAATAAATATGAGTTAGTGAATGACTGAATTATACCATCTTTATTTTCAAGATGAACAAAATCTAGAAAGAACAAAAAAATGCGAAAGTGCAGTGTACTATGTTTTCTCCCAATACTTCTCAAACAATTTGTGGTGAATGACTTTTTTTTTAAGTTTCTAACCAGTCGTAAACCAATATTTTATAAAATACAACAAAATATATTACTAAAGGGGCTCCTGGATGGCTCAATCAGCTAAGTGTCCTACTCTTGGTTTTAGCTCAGGTCATGATCTCCGGTCATGAGATGGAGCCCACAGTGGTCCTACGATATCAGCACAGAGTCTGCTTGGGATTCTCTCTTTTCCTCTCCCTCCCCCTCTCCCCCTGTGTCCCTCTGCCCCTCCCCCACTCATGCACACTCACATGCATGCTTCCTCCCTCTCCCTCCAGAAATAAATAAATAAAATCTTTAAAAAATATATTACTAGGAAAAATAAGGGAAAAAAAAAAAACCCAAAAAGGCAATAAGACATAAAATTGTTCTGTAAAGTTGTAGAGAAGTCTCAATTTCTTGCCTCCAACTAGCAATCAGTAGGCCACAGACTCTATTTTGAATAGCGCCATTTTTTTACTATTGCCATCAACAATGTGATGGGAGAGAACCCTAATTAACCCAAGAGTAAATGAAAGAAAGGCATTTGAAAACTTTCATTAAAATTAGTTCAGAATAATCTGCTGAGAAAATTATTTTCTTCCTGTACTTTTCAGAATTCTACTATGATTCACACAATAGATAAAAAGCAAAATTGTAAACAAACAAACAAAAAATGGACATCAAACAGTTCTAATACTTCTCTGCAAACTCTAGTCATCCTTGCAACTTTGAAGGACTCAAAAGGAGGCTGTGTATGCACAGTTTCACTTCCCTAGAAAAGATTCATAGCACAAGGAACCCTTTTTTTTTTAATTTAATTTTTTTTTAATTTTATTCTTAGAGAGAGCATGGGTGGGGAGGGGGAAAGGGAGAGAGAGAGAATCCCAGAAAAGCTCCATGTGGAGCTCAGTGGATGCAGGGCTAGATCTCATGACCCTGAGTTCATGACCTGAGGAAGTCAAGGATGGAACACTTAACCAATTGTTAAGTGTGAAATGTTTACTATATATATTACATAGTATATATTTAAACATTTATATGTGATTATTATGTTTAGACTACATAAATTATACAAGTATTATATAATTAAAATGTTTACTAAAAATTATATCAGTATTTATTTAAACAAAAACTGGTTTGAGTTTATTCACTTTATTATATGTTTTGTGAATGGAATTACATATGGAAATTAATCTTCTGTTTTAATACAAAATAAGATACCATGTTAACCCTGAACTTTATTTTTACCTCTTAGGGAATTTGTCGCCGTCTGCCCCTTCCACACCAAAATCTGCATTCTCATACATTCTAGAGTATCTCATGACACACAGAATGGTGAAAAGCAAATTTTCAAGAACTATTTATTGAACGAATATTAATATGCCTCAGCCAACTGACCCTACTCTAATGCTTAACCAACTGAGCCACCCAGGCTCCCCGAGATTACTTTTTAGCAAAAATAAAATTTCAGTGGATTTCAGTTTAGATTCTTAATAAAAAGTGAAAGCTAAAATTGAGACAATCAGAGAACATTTCAAAATACATCTTGGGTAATCTCTGCTAAGGAGCAGGACACCAAAGAAATTTTAAAGCATAACATAGTCCTGAGACTTGTGAACCCACTAGATCTTCATTATCCTAGTCCTAACTATTAGCACATGTGGTCATTGAGCACTTTTTAACCTTGGCTGGTCCTGTGCTCTACATGTGAAATACTAACTGGATTTCAATAACTTAGTACCAAAACAAAACAAAAATAAAAAGCAGAACATTTAAAAAATAATTTTAAATTGATTACACGTTGAAATAACCATTTTTGGTAAACTGAGTTACATAAAATATATTACGAAAATTAATTTTATCTGTTTCTTCTTTCTTCTTAATGGGTCTTCTAAAACTTTCAAAATTACACAAGATGGCTTGCTTTCCTGGCTTGCCTTCTCTTTCACCTGGGCAGTGCTGATCTGGAGAATGTCTTCTCATTGACCTCCTCCTCTATTTTCCCTCTTCTACAGTTTTTTACCTTTGTTTTTGTTTTTTTGTTTGTTTGTTTCTACAATTGCAACAATGTCAGAAGGGAGGCCTGGAATAAGAAAAGAAGGCTCTAGCAATTCTGAAGTGAAGACTACAAACATGATGGAATACACTCAGAGAGTAAATAAAGCAAAGTATTTTCATAACGACTGGGTCACTAAATTATATGTTTTTTTAAAGATTTTATTTATTTATTTGACAGAGAGAGATCAAAAGTAGGCAGAGAGGCAGGCAGAGAGAGAGAGGAGGAAGCAGGCTCCCTGCTGAGCAGAGAGCCCGATGCAGGACTCGATCCCAGGACTCTGAGACCATGACTCGAGCCGAAAGCAGCGGCTCAACCCACTGAGCCACCCAGGCGCCCCTAAATTATATGTATTTTTAAAAGATTTTGCTTATTTCTTTGAAAGAGAGAGCAAGAAGGGGGGACGGTGGTAGGGGGAGAAGCAGACTCCCCACTGAGCAGGGAGCCCCACCCAGAGCTCAACCTCAGGACCCTGAGTTCATGACCTGAGCAGAAAGCAGACCTTCAACCAAATGAGCCACCCAGGCACCCCACTAATCTAAATTACTATAAAAATGAAGTTGACTGTTGAACAACATAGGGGTTAGGGACTCTGACCCCTGTGCAGTTGAAAAATCCATGTATAACTTCTGACTCTCTGAAAACTTAACTACTAAGAGCCTCCTGACCAGAAGCCTTATTAATATAACAAACAGTCGATTAACTCACATTTTGCATGCTATGGGTAATATATACTGTATTCTTACAATTAAGATGGAGAAAGCTATTAATAAAATTATAAAGAAAATACACTCACAGTGCTGTACTGCACTGATCAAAAACAAAAACAAACCCGTGCATAAGTGGACCGGAAGAGTTCAAACCTGTGTTGTTCAAGGGTCAGCTGTACATTGCTGTCTACCTAAAGCATCTAAATGCATAGATACTTCTGAACTTGTTTTATATATTCAAAAGTTTCTATAAGGTGTTTTGTTTGAAATTCTGAATAATCTCAGATTATTCCAAAATAAAATTCATCTTCCCAAATAATGAACTCTATTTTAGTGAATAAAATATGAATACAAAATCATACACTCATTAACTGTATCTCCTTATTGCGGACCTCTTTTTTCTTTGAAAGTTAACCATTCTTTTTCATCCTCCAATTTCCTTTCCAGATGGCCCTCTCTAAATCTTTTGGTTGCTCTTGTCCTCTTCATTGTCCTATTTACTTTTCTCCTTATGCGTTCACATATTCCTAACTCTGGATAACATATCCAGAGAGTACTGTCAAATCTCCCAATCCGAGGATCTTGCAAAGTCACTGGAATAAAGAGAGACTCTGCATTCCAAATTTTCCAAGTGCCTTAATAATCTACGTAACTGTAAGTAATCATCTTTACTTTACCTAATTCTGATTATTGTCACTTTCTACATGCACCATTTCCTTCTTTTTTTTTTTTTAATATTTTATTTATTTATTTGACAGAGAGAGAAATCACAAGCAGGCAGGGAGGCAGGCAGAGAGAGGAGGAAGCAGGCTCTCCGCAGAGCAGAGAGCTGGATGCGGGGCTTGATCCCAGGATGCTGGGATTATGACCCGAGCCATGGGTCTAACCCACTGCATAGCAGAGGCTCTAACCCACTGAGCTACCCACGTGCCCCGCACCATTTCCTTCTTCAGGTAGGTTGTCAGTTCATGAGGATAGGTTCTGTGTCTTTTTTTTTCTTAAACTTTTTTTTTTTTTTAAATCTCCTAAGACACACTTAGATACCACAGATTCCCAATAAATAGTGGAAGAATGAATGAAAAGTGTTCAAAGTCACAATTTTGCCAAGAGCAGAAACACTGCGGAAGACTCTGAGAAGGACAAGAAACGCAGTCTAGCGCCCCACAGTTCTGAACAAAAGCATTGTGTTTTTAAATCTTCCCAACGTAGGGAGCTGCAGTGAGGGTGCCTATTTTATGAGAAGAATGTCACTGGCCTAATGATGTACAAATCAAGTATCTTCTTTTACATTTTTTAAAGAAGGCATGGAGGTGTAAGTGTGGAGCAAAAAGGCTTGTGTTCATATCTTTACTCACACATTTGACAGCACTTTTGACGAGCCCTCTATCTGATCCTCAGTGTCTTCCCAAATATTACTATCTGGGATAATAGTATATTCTTCTGGGGTGGAACAAAGAAGAGGCACAATATGATTAAGCACTTAGCAGTCAGTCTGATACATAAGGGATGATCTATAAATGGAATGAGGTCGTAGCAGCTGCAGCAACATATCCAGCAGTAACAATAGCTATTGTCTGTCTACCTACCTGGACTTCAAAAAAAAAAAAAAAAAAAACCTTGAAGTAGATAACAAAATATACTAACAAACTCTATAACCTTTTTTTTTTTTTTAAAGATTTTATTTATTTATTTGACAGACACAGATCACAAGTAGGCAGAGAGGCAAGCAGAGAGAGAGAGAAAGCTGAGCAGAGAGCCCAACGTGGGGCTTGATCCTAAGACCCTGGGATCATGACCTGAGCCGAAGGCAGAGGCCTTAACCCACTGAGCCACCCAGATGCCCCTATAACCTTTTTAAAGTCTATTTACTGTTATGTTTAGAAAGTATTTAATTGTAATATCCTATATTAGTTTCCCTGGTTCTGATCAGTAACTTCCTTTTAAAACTCAACTGTGGGTTACAGTAACCATGGCAGAGTTTATTTCCGTATTTCCTGAATATTCTAACCAATTAGAGTCAAGACAGATACAAACATTATTTATTTACAGCTCTCTTCATGATGTTCCAAAAGAGAGGACTAAAATTCTACATAAATGAAAAAAAAATCCTTTATAGCATCAGTTGATGCTATATTTTAAAGTTTTAGCACATTTTAAAGTTTTCCTTTCCACCTTTTTCCCTGTCTGGAATTATGGATTTAAAAAATCCTTTCTCTAGTTGGATTGGCTGAGCGTTGGACTCTTGATTACAGCTCAGGTCATAATCTTGGGGTCCTGGGATTGAGCCCCTCATGGGGCTCTGCTCTCAGCTTGGAATCTACTTGAGAGCCTCAGCCTCTGCCCTACTCACTGCTCAAGTACATGTGACCCCCCCCAAAATAAATAACTAAAATAAATCTTCTTAAAAAATCCTTTTTCTAAATTACACTTTAACAATCAGCCTTTCTTCACAATGCTTTAACTTCTCCTGTGTCTGTTAGCCATTTGTACCGTCTTCTTTGGAGAAGTGTCTGTTCATGTCTTCTGCCCATTGTTTGATGTGATTATCTGTTTTGTGTGTGTTGAGTTTGAGGAGTTCTTTATAGATCTTGGATATCAGCCCTTTGTCCTTACTGTCATTTGCAAATATCTTCTCCCATTCCCTGGGTTGCCTCTTTGTTTTGTTGACTGTTTCCTTTGTTGTGCAGAAACTTTTGATCTTGATAAAGTCCCAAAAGTTCACTTTCACTTTTGTTTCCTTTGCCTTTGGTGACAAGTCTCGAAAGAAGTTGCTGTGGCCAATGTCAAAGAGGTTACTGCCTATGTTTTCCTCCAGGATGTTGATAGATTCCTGCCTCACAGGCACATTAAAAAATGTTCATCATCATTAGCCATCATGGAGATTCAGATCAAAACCACATGGAGATACCACCTTACAACAGTTAGAATGGACAAAATCAAAAAGACAGTAAACAACAAGTGATGGAGAGGATGTGGAGAAAGGGGAACCCTCCTACACTGTTGGTGGGAATGCAAGTTGGTGCAGCCACTTTGGAAAAGAGTGTGGAGATTCCTTAAGAAATTAAAAATGGAAATTATTTTTAATAATTATATATAATTATATATAATAAAATAATAAAAAAAATCCTTAGAAATTAAAAATAGGGTCATAAAAATATGACCCTGCAATTGCACTACTCGGTATTTACCCCAAAGATACAGATGTAGTGAAGAGAAGGGCCATCTGTACCCTCATGTTCATAGCAGCAATGGCCACAGTTGCCAAACTGTGGAAAGAACCAAGATGCCCTCCAACAAATGAATGGATAAGGAAGATACGGTCCATATACACTATGGAGTATTATGCATCCATCAGAAAGGATGAATACCCAACTTCTGTATCAACATGGACGGGACTGGAAATTATGCTGAGTGAAATAACTCAAGCAGAGAGAGTCAATTATCAAATGGTTTCACTCACTTGTGGTGCATAAGGAATAACCCAGAGGACACTGGGAGAAGAAGGAGAAGTGAGATAGGGGAAATCAGAGGGGGAGACAAGCCATGAGAGACTGTGGACTCTGAGAAGCAAAGTGAGGGTTTTGGAGAGGGGAGGGCAGAAGTTGGGGGGTTGGGTGAGCCCGGTGGTGGGTATTAAGGAGGGCACCTATTGCCTAGAGCACTGGGTGTGGTGCATAAACAATGAATTTTGGAACACTGAAAAAAATTAAATTAAATTAAAACAAACAAAACAATGCTTTGACTTCTCAGTATCAGCAACCTTAGTTAGCCACATGTCTTCTCAAACTCTAAAGTGTGTTCATCATTTGACTCTGTTCTACTATCAAAATCTGGAAGAATAATACTCTCCTCTGACGAAAGACATCCATCCTTGCACCTTTCTCATTCTATTAAAAATAGCAAACTGCTATTAGATTTCATCCTTACCTCAGGCTCTCAATTCTAAAACTGTTCTTAGTTTATTCATCTGGAGTTTCCCTTGACCCCTTTCCCAGCCCAGATTTATGGCCTTTCTTTTCTATAACGTATTCACTAACCCTAGAAAGCCAGACTTATTGTTTTGCATTATGTACACCTGCTAATCTTCTAATCAAGTAAACCTCAGTTGTTTGCTAGACCCATTCAGAATTCAGACTAAGTACTGCTAAAGAAAGCGATGCAATTGCCTTGACTAAAATATGACAAATTGTTAATTTTGCCAAGTTCCTTTTTATGGCTCTAGAATCTTTTTTACAGACCTCCTGCATATTCTTGGCTAGAGTCCCTAAGCTCTTGTCCCCCATACCAATTCATCTCAACCTATAATCTTGCACTTGTACCTTAGAAGACTAAAGTCACCATTTCACATGCCCAAACTCCCTGTAGGCATGGAGTCTTATTACCACTGAATCTCCACCCTCCAGTACAGGGCTGAATAAATAAGGAATTCAGGTAACTAATAAACTGACTCAATTTCTTTCCTCTTCTAAGATGCAAACATCTTCTTGTGCTAACACTGATCATGTCAGTTCCTTAGAGCATTCTGATACGTGCTCCTGAAAATTACCATCCTCATCCTTACAGCTCCATTTCTTCTTGCTAGGGATTTCCACCCTGTTAAAAGTAAATATGCATTCGGGTTTCCTTTTTTCTGGCTTAAAAATACAATTTATTGAATAATATTACTCTCTGAGTAATATCAGTACCATGATTAGCATTAAATTAACTTCATTTACTTCTTGTCTTCATATCTTTAAGACCGCGTATGACCTTAAACATGGGCAACGGGACTTCTTTCTGCTTCTGTTTAACTTTAATATACATATATTTTCTCCATTAGTTAATGGAGAAAATGTTTTTCAACATTTTAACTGAAAACAAAAAATCAAACAGGTAATTTGAAAGAGTACAATGAAATCTGAATAACAGCTCCTTGCATCCAAAAACTAACAAATGATTTGTTCCAGATACCCCTCCCCCAAACACACACACACACATTTGATGACAGGTAAGAACACATGGCACTTATCACTACATAACTGAGCTTGCATTCCTAATATCATTTGTTATCTAGTGTATATATAAATTTTCCCAATTCTCCCAAGATTTGAGTCTGTTGGTTTGTTTTTTTTTTTAAGATTTTATTTATTTGACAGAGAGAGAGAAATCACAAGTAGGCAGAGAGGCAGGCAGAGAGAGATGGGGGAGGAAGCAGGCTCCCTGCAGAGCAGAGAGCTTGATGCAGGGCTCCATCCCAGGACCCTGGGATCATGACCTGAGCGGAAGGCCCAGGCTTTAACACACTGAGCCACCCAGGCACCCCTTGAGTCTGTTTTTTTAATAGGATCAAATACAGTTTCCAGTATTGCATTTGTTTGTCTTTTACTCTCTTCTAATCTATAGAATTCTCCCTACCGTGGTGTGAATTTTGAAGAAACCAGGCCACATGTCTGGTATGTTGAATGCAGAACACTAAACCTCGGAAATTGCCTCTTTCCTCATGGTTTAGTTTAACCTGTTCCTCTTTCTTGTATTTTTCTGTAAACTAAAAGTTTATTAGGCTCAGCTTAAACATTCTAGCAACAATATTTCAGAAATGGTGCCAGACAGAGACTTGACATTGCATCCATCAGGAGGCTCAGGGCATCAAGTTGTCTATTTTAAAAGACAACTTCTAGAAGTAATTAGGAAGTAATATCTGAGCACCATGAGAATATGTTATTGCCCAAAATACTTTTAACTAATGAGTTTGCACCTGTTGATGATTCTTGACTGAATTATTTATTTCATTGGGAGTTATAAACAGTAATTTTCTAATTCTAGCATTTCTTACATAAATTAATTCTCATCATTTTGTAAAGAACTGGTCCCTCATCAACTAGAGAAGAGTTCTTCCTTAAAAAAACAGGCTAACCATTTCCTTCAATTTAATTATTGTCAGAATTGTTTCCTGTTTTTTGGGGGGGGTTGAGTTTCATTATGGACTAATGGATTTTGCTTCATTCAGTGTTTTATAAATTGTTACAGTCACTCTTGTTGGAGAAGGTTACTGAGAAGATGTGACAGTTGGTTGATCCTCAAGCTGGATCCAGGCAATCAGATGTTCCTCACCTCCCCCTCTGTCCTTGAAATGTACATTCCCCCACTATTCCCACACTAGGAGCCACTTCAAGTACACAGTCTTAAGAGAATAATGTGCTGTTGAGCCCATCTGGACTGCATACGTGACCAAACCCCACCAAAGTCTATATAAACGTTAAAGATTCTGGTGGATAAATGCAAAGATCTACTTGTCTTGTGAAAATCCTATACAAATTTCCTTGCTTATTAAAACTTCCACCTACAACCTAGACTGATACACCTCTTGCTTTAGTTTCTCCTTACCTTCTGAGTATGGGGGTCAGTTCCAAATTTCACCCAAGAAAATGCTGAGGTTGTAAGCCAACAACACTTGATGTTCAAATTTATCTGAATTTGGCAACTGGAAAGCCCTTCAAGCTGACTCTCATTTATAGTTATGATTTACAAATTAAGTTAATATAATCTTACTTATCTTTGGATATGTCCTTACTTTCAGGCACAATGAGATATCCCAGGCTCATCTTGTGCTTTTTCTACCTAGACTTAAAATCAGCCAATTCTCTAAAAAGCTCTGATCCCCTTGAGTAGGAAATGGTGTTTAGAAACCACAATTTGTGAACTATATGTGCTCACTGCAGCTAGAGAGACACTGTTCAGAAGACTTTTCAGGAGACAGAACTAGTAAATGTATTTATTTTTAAAGGCTTTATAGTATATTTTAGTATATGATAGATTAGCTCCTGCTTTGCTCTTCTTTTTTGGAGTTGTCCTGGTTATCCTTGCATTTTTATTTTTCTATATAAAATTCAGAATCAACTTACCTAGTTCCAGGAAAACTTTTTAAGGTCTTTCTATTGAGATCAGGAGATCAGGTTATATGCATACGTGCGCGCGCGCGCGCGCACACACACACACACACACACACACAGGTACACACATACAATAATAATATGTGACACATACAGTCTTAGGGACTGACCTCTTTACAATGCTGCCACATCATATCCAGAATTTTTCACTGGTTTAAGTTCATTCAGTTTCTTCTTAAAATTAGTGGATTTTGATACAGATTCCATCCACCATTCCCACACTAGGAGAATTCCACCCACCATTCCCACACTTCTCCTCAAGCCTCACCTTCCTGTAAGCCTATGCAACACTAGCCCTGATAAACAGCACTTTTTCTTTACACACACACATTTTTTTAACCTTCAGTGGGTATTCTCTTCTTCCTCTTTTTCTGCTTTAACCACATCCCTTCACATCCAATCATAAAAATCCAAGTGTTTCCCCAATTTTTGCCTTTGGGTAAGTTATTTCCTCCTAAAGTTTTAGCATAAATAAAATAAATAAAAATAAGTTTGTAATTTCTCTATCTTTCAGTGTGTTTTCCAGCTTTAGAACTTAATTTTATTGCACATTGGTCATTTTATCCAGGAATTAATGTGGGTGCTTCAAATCAGTGTTATATCCAAAGCTGAACCATTCTACCACCAAGTCAGGTTCTTCTCTAAATATTTTTGTTTTCTGGCTTGTTTTATACCACTAAGTTTTGTGGGTTTTTTCCTTTCTTTCTTTCTTCCTGTTTTTCTTTCTTTTCTTCTCCTTCTTGCTCTCTTTCTCTTTTCCTTTCTTCCTTCCTTCCTTTTAAAGAAAGAGAGAGAGAGCTGGAGGAAGAGGGGCAGAGGGAGATGGAAAGAGGGAATCTTAAGCAGGTTCTATGTCCAACATGGAGCCCAACTTGGGTCTCAACCTCAGGAACCTAAATTCACAACCTGAGCCAAATTCAGGAGTCAGATGTTTAACCAACTGAGCAACCCAGAGACCCTTATACCATTCATTCTCAAGTTATCCAGATTCCAAACACAAAGGCAGCTCTTAAGGGACCTTCTGTCTTGGCCTTCAAATCCACTGCAGATTTACCATTATCTTTGCAATCCATTTCATCATGTTCATTCACACTGCCTCCATGGTAGTATATGTTTCCCATTCTTTATTGAAAAATATTCACTTTTTCAAGTTCCAAGGAAACTATTTAATAATGGAAGGCTTTTTCACACATCTGAAGGAGCAATTAAAAACAGTACCCTAAAATAACATCTTACAGTTATATGTGTTTTATGTTATTAACAAATGGCTAACATGAGCTTGAAAAATTGTCACATCCAAATATGTGTAACAGTGAATTCTGAGGTGGAGATGATGTTGATAGTGAGATGCTGGTAGACAGAAGAGACACCTATATTTATAGACTTGCTGTGTTATGAAAATTGGTGGTTCTGTTTTCCTTGTGCAGAAGACTAATTTTTCACACTCAAAAGCCTCAAGTACAGATTACATTTTGTACTTAGTAAGTAAACATTTGTTGAGTGTTTCTCTCAGGTCATCTATAAAGCCACGTGTAGACATTGAACAATCTAATTTTGTCTTGACCACAGAGTACCAGTGGCTCCTGACAAATTTCCACGATTCCGTTCTCTGAAGAAAATCCTATAGTCATGGAAAGATTTGTGATGCTGTGGTTACTTAAAGGTCTTTTCACCTTTCCTTTCCTTTTCAGCTTTCCTTTCCTTTCAGGACCAGTAAACGTCTCTGTGTAAATGGTACCATTTTCTATTTTTTCTGACCATACCACTCCCCACTAAGTGTGGCTACAGCAGCTGTTGGTTTAGATTAGCTAAAACAAAACAAACAAATTCCTCCCCACAAATGTAAGATCCCTGTACAGAAGGAGGGACATAAGATATCAATTCAGACATTCCTGTCACTCTTCTCCCTTTACTACCTGTGGACTTTTAAGCAAGTTACATGTCTAAGTCTCAGTTTCCTCAAAAATATAAAATAATCATTTTACCTACTCATGGAAGAACAAATGGAACTACATTCACTTGACAGATCAATAAATGTTAGTCTTACTTTTCTGTCCCACTCATTTTGATTAAAGAGAACATAGCCCTTTTCACTCCAATCTGGTAACAATTTCCAAACTGACTCAAAATATGTTGTACCTTTTACAATCTAGCATATAACTATCAAGATGTGTATCTATACACGAGGATTCTGTATGAATACAATTAATTTCCACTCTTAACATTTAAACAAAATGTTCAACTATATTATTCTAAGCAAAATATAGAGAGAAATTGATGAGTTAGATGTAATTTTATAAAAAATATTTATGCAAATAAGCTATTTTTTTCTTTATTATGAGGGTGTTTAATGATGAATTCCATTGCATCCTTTAGAAAAGCACGACAGGGTTCCCATATTCTCCACTATAATTCTCTTGACTTAAGATTTATACATGACCCAAGGAATAAATCTTACAGCCTTGACCCCTGCTGAAGAGTCTCCAAGGACAGTCGAGAACAGTTTTATCCTAAACACTAAATAATTCTCCCACTCCTTTCCATGCAGCTTGGAATGGATAGAAAATGAAATCCACACCTCTATATTCTCCAGGTTTCAGCCCCAGAAAACAGCCAGATAATGCGAAACAAACAAAAAAAGTTACAAAAACACAAAACCAATTGCCCACAATGTAAGTTAACTATTTAACAGAAGTCTAACAAAACAAAGACCAACGACAAAATAATGTCCCATATTTTCTTGAAAGACTAAAAGCTATTAAGAATAAAGTAAAACTAGTGGAAGCTGGCAATGGCTGGGTTAGATATATCTCTCCCACAGGTCAAAATCCAATAATAAAAATAAGAGTGATAACAAATATTATATTTAGATACCACTTGCTAAATGTTTAACTAGCTTTTTGTATATACCTCAGTTTTATTTAATAATTATTGTTCTCAAAATCATGGTGTAGTGAAACTAATTGTCCTTGTCATCAATAATGTGCAAGTTTATGTTGCCCCTGCTAATTACTAAAGAGAAATTTATTAAATTAAAAATCATATTAAATTATGAAAATGGGATTTTAAAGGCACCCATGCAAGTCACTAGAAGTAGCAAATAATAATAATATGAAAAATAAGAAAATAATAACAATACCTTCACATCAGTGAAGAATTTTTTAAATTAGTTTTTAATTACATTCCAGAGCTCCATAAACAAATTTCAGGAATAAAATTCATCATTATTGCAGTTTTTTAATGCACAAAATAGAATTTTCTTAATGGCAATGTGATAGAAGAAGTGAAGAAATTACTATTTTTTAAAATCACAGAAAACATATAAAAATAAGAGTTTTCGAAAGTGAGAGCAAATAAATTGAAATAACATAATTTCTTCCATTTCCTTTGTTTCATGCAAACGGTTCTAAATATCTGCTTCCATTTCTAGTGTAGAGCTTTGCCTGATTTGGTGCACTGTATGAATAGTTGCTTGCAATACCAGTAAAGAGTGAACAAAGTATGACGATATTCTTACTCAAGGGTAATGCTTTCAGGAAGGTAACAGATGTCAGAGCTTTTCCACACACTTCGTATTAGTTCATTTAAAAAGTGATTATTTTACCTAAGAAATAGTTATTCATGTAGCACATGATTCTTTTAGCTAGGAAAATACAATATTTTTGGCATATGATATGTATGTGAATTACTTTTCTATGCCATTATTTTTTATTCTAAAGGCATCATTTGTTTGCCTAAATACAGCATCTCTTTGAAACAGTAGACTTTCATAAAAATTAGAGAAAATAAACAAAATAAATAAATAAACAAAAAAATATATATTTTTTAAAAGACAGTATATCTTTCGTGGTTAATATAAAGAGTGCCTTTATTAATTATGTAATTGAAACTTCCTCCCTCATACATAACCTACTTCATGCAAACTAAGAAAAAAATCAGTGTGCTACTTGCTTGCTTTTAATCATGTAAGGGTAAATATAAGGAAAAAAATAATGTTTATTGTGAATGATGAAAATTTCATTCAAAATTGTTTGGACAAACCACACACTCAAGACAGGATTCCAGCTAGGGGTTTCTTTCTCTATAATGTTCAAGACTGGATCAGAAACTGTAAAATTAATTCAGTAATCCAGGATTTTTCAATATACCCAAATGTTGGCATCCCATAGAAAAGTTCTAGGAAATTTAACAGCTGTTTTAACTTTGTGATGATTTCTTTGCCGAAATTTAAATGAAACTCTCAAAGTCAGCTAATGGTCCAATAACCAATTTAATTTATGCGTCTTCTTACTCTCACCCATCACCTCTACCTCCCAGACCCTTTCTCCCTGCAGGTGAAAATAATTTGCATGATTAAACTGATCTGAGTGGGGGGCGGGGGAGGGTTTGCCTACTAAATGAAAGAACAATATTATTTTTCCATAAGAAACCAGTAGGCGGTGCTAATCTAAGATACTGCATGCAAAGATTTTAAACCAAAACACATAGACTAGGTGACTAGGTTAAAAAGTTATAGAATTGCCAGTATGATTCCTCAAGAAGGAAATTTCAAAAACTTGCATGTAATAGAATTTAACTTGGGTATGAAATACAATGGTTTTATGACTATTAAATGAAAACCTCACATGACTTAAAGATTGTTAGTACGATCTTTAGTTACAGAATTCAGAGCACAGCAACATATTTGTTCCCACATTAAAATCTATGAACATCCTCATCTGCCCCATTATAGTTTCAATCTCATTTGGAAACATCATAGGGTGCATACAGATCAAGCCTGCTCCAATATTAAGGCCCAATTACCCCCACCTTAGGGCAGCAACTAACATGAAAATTCTGCTTTGATTACTCAAGTTTTTTCTTTCTACTTACTCTATTTCTCTCTTTCAAAAGAACTGAATGATTTACAATATATATAACCTGCTAAGAAATAAATTCATTTCATGCAAGTGAATTCACGCATTCACTTGCCTTTTTAAATAAATGAACGCTTCTATTTATATACATTATAACAGAATTGATTAAAAAGTGGCTTTTTAAATGCTTTTGCTAGCTCTTAAACCACATGAAAGACTATATTTCAGTAATGTACTCTACACACACAAATCAAAATTTAAAGGTTAGTGACATGATATTTGTACCAAATCTTAGAACTATACCCTTCATGATGTCAAGTCTAGTAGTCCACACATAAGACATGAGCTTCCTTATATAAATGCAACAGGACTTTCTTAACAGAGAAAAGCTACCCAGAGTACAAAAATAACTCAATTGCAAACTTCCAAAGATACTGAGAATGCACTGAAAATGAATTTTTTAAAAAGCTTTCTAGACATTGAAATAAATTTTAATCTTCTACAGACAAATGATCATTTGTACTCCTAATTCTTTCACCACAAAGAGTAAATAAATATGGGCATAAAACTTTTCATTCCAGCAGCTGAGGTGAAAGACTTAGAGAAACATTTGTTTTAAAAGCCATAGTGTAAGTAATTAACCCATTTATTATGGGCCCTTTTGTATGCTGAAATTTGTTTTGTCTATAGATACCCTATACGAAAACTTAATTTCAGAAGCATTTGCTTTATATTTACTTTAGCAGAATTCAAATTATATACATAGGACAAATTTAAGGCTGAACTTTTCATTTAAAAAAAAAATCAAAGCTTCAAAATCAAATCATTTAAATAATAGTTACCCTCCAGATTTCAAGATTTAAAGTATGACAAGAAATTTGTTTGGACAGCAAGTTTTCCAGCAGATTCTGTCACTATGTTTAAGTACAGAAAAGGCTTTTCATTACCAGCTGGTACATCTCCAAAAAGCAGTGCTAGATGATACTGGAAATATGTAACAGGACAATCATAAAACATCCTAAACTCCACAGAACACCGTCAACACAGTACTGTAGTGTTACCAATACACCGGAATCAATCACACCATAACCAACCCCTTGCCCTGTGCTCAGTTCTCAGGGGGAAACCTCTGGAACCACTATCAGGTGGTTAAAAATGGGGGGGAAAACACTGCCCCTTTAAAACTTAAATAAAAGGCTATTTTGAACCTTAGGGGTGTAGTCTCATTAATGCAAACTAACAGTTACGTTCTCAATATTAAACCCAACTGACCACCACAGAAACTATTTCCCCAACCCCTGGAAGACGCCAACGAGCACTTAACACCAAAGCAACACAACAGGGTAAGAAAAGATCCAAAGACAACACCACTAAGAAAGCAAAACCCTTCGGAACAAGCAAAACGGGCCGGGAAAGACCTACTGCGTTGTTTACTCGAGGCAAAGAGGAGGAGCAGGAGTTGAGCGTGCGGGGGCTGGTGCCATCCTCGGGGATCTGGAAATGTCTCGAGCTCCCTGCCCGCGTGGCCAGCAGCCAGCCCCTTCGGAAGGTGCTGCCTCTGCCGCTTCTCCCCACGCCTCCCCGGCGCTCCGAGGGGCCGCCCCAGCTGACCCGCACCGCGTCCTCGGCCCTCGCCCCTCCTGCTCTGCAAGTGGCCCTCGGAGAACTTACAGGGCCCGCGTCCCCAGCCGGCGCCGCCAGCGGCGCAGACACCGCCCGCCGCGGAGATGACCTGGGCGCAGCCTGGGGAGGGACTGTATTTTGCGCACATCCAAAAACGATCCCGAAGCAGGGAACGGACTTTGGCTTTCCCTAGCTCCCGGCACGGCTTTCCCCGCGGCGGGCTCGGACACTGCCCGGAGACGCGCGCGCGCACATACACACGCGCACACACACTCACACACACACACACGCACAGACACACACAGCTTTCTTTGCCAGGACCAGTGTTGCCATTGCAAACCCGGGAAACGCCTCCAAGGGGACCAAGTACCTGCTCTCTGCGAGCTGCTCAGCTGTTCACTTCATCCTCCGTTGACAAGGAAACCAAACCGCACTTCATTTTTTTTTTCCAGAAAAACCTTCCACTGCCATCATTTGAAAATTGATTTACGGGGAGGGGATGGGGAGGAAGAAGGGATAATATATAGATATCAGGATATCTATCATAAAATTATCTCGGTTTTTTAAAAAATTCAAATGTGCAAAAGTCACAGTTAATATAAAGGAGGAAAAAAGTATTTTGCTTAAAAATTATCCCAGTAACCAGCTGCAAGAAAAGTTTCATGTTATCAATGGGTGTCAAAAACAGGAGGGAAAAAAACGAAATTGTTCTCACCGGCTTCCAAAAACGGCACAAAAATTAGAAAATTAATTTTTTTTTTTTTTTTTTGCTTATTGGTTTGCACCAGTATTGCAAAACCACAAACTTGTAAACACTGCCGTAAAATCCCACCTATCCAAAAATCTTATCAGAAAAAAAGAGTATGCAAAAAAAAAGAGTTAGAAACATGCTTTTTATTTTTACAAAGGAAAAAAAAAATAGGCACCATACTTCACATCGCTTTTTCCATAAAACCAGTTGCATATTTTGCTGGACTTGGGAGTCGCTCCCAGCGGGCACGGTCGCCGCGGACTCCCAGACACAGCGCCTTGTCTACAGAACCATCGCATGCTAGAAAAACTTGGATTCAGGAAAAGGCTCAAAACCATGCTCCTCCAGCTTTCCCAAATATAAACAATAATCAAAGAAGTGGAAAAAAAAAGAAGAAAAACAAAAACAAAAAAAACAAAAAAAAAGGACAAAAAAAAAAAAGAATAGGACAAGAATGTCACTGAGAAGGTACTCACCGAGCGGGAGTAAAATGTTGGAATAAAAATGAGATTTAGTATAAAATACAGTATGGCGGTGGAAGAAGGAATGAAGCGCGTTTTTTTCTCTCAGTCTCTGCCTCAGGCACTGACACGTGACTCGGAGCCAGGCTGACTTGCAGGCAGCCGGGAAGGACCGAGGCTGCGAGGGGGGAAGCCCCACAGAGCCCAACTCCGGCGGCGAGGCGGCGGCGGCGGCGACGGGGAGTCCGGCGCTTGGGAGCGGCAGCCCACGTAGCGGCAGCCGCGGTAGCGGCAACGGCAGCTCCCGGCGAGGCTGCCTCCGCTGTGAGCCCAGACGAGCAGGTGCCCCTCACGCTGAGGCTGAGCACACGCACACGCACACGCAAGACAGGCAGGGCGCCGGCGAGAGGGGGAGCGGAGCGGGGTTGGGCCGGAGGCGCGCAGCTGCCGCTGCCTCTGCCGCCGCTGCCGCTATTACTGCTGCTGTTGCTGCTGCTGCTGTTGCCGCTGCCGCCGCTGCCCCCACCGCCGCCGCCGCCGGCTCCGGTGGGGAGCGCGTGTTCTGGGGCAGTTCTGGGCGTGCTGATCAAACGCCTTAGAGGAGGTGAACAACTTGCTGCTCACCTCAAAGTTGCTGTTGCTTGCCACTTGTTTATGCATTCATTTTTTTTTTTTTTTAATCTTAAGGTAGTTACCTGGGGAGAGATCCCACCCCTTTCTCTCCCGAAGTTTCACTATTAAATCCCTATTCAACTCATTCATTTTTTTTTTCTTCACCGATTTCCCATTTCTCATCCCTCCTAAGCTGCCTTTGCCTCTGCTGTTCCCTTCCGCTAGATCTGCGCTTCCCCCTCGGGGTTCTCGGGGAACCTGGCGCAGCGCGATACAGGGGGGCGTTGTCTCAGGCGAAGCCACGGTCGGTCTTTATTGCCATCAGAACGCGCAGCGTCCCTTCTGCCGCCGCCAAAGAATGTTTGCACTTTGAAAGGCAAAACAGAATCTCTCATTTAAGAAACCGCGTTCCGGGTTTCTTTTTTTGCGGGTTGCGGAGCAATGGGTGCGGGCACCGGTGTCCTTAATTTATTCATTCGTGGACCGAGCATTGTTTGTTTTGTCTGCGTGGGCGCGCGTGCTTCCAAGCCCGTCTGGAAGGCTTCGCGGGTCCGTTCTCCATGGCAGAGGCTCCTGCCTGACTCTTGCTCAAGTTGTGGGCTGGGGCTGGAAGTCAAAGGAGAGGTTCAAGGCAAACAAGTGAGTCCATTGTGCAAGTGCTCTCTGGGAGGGAGTGAGCACTTGGCGGTCGAGAGGGGGAGACGTGCACCGGGAGAGAGGCGGTGGCGCAGCCCTCGGGAGCCCAGGTGGCTGATCCGTTGATTCTGAAGGTGAGGGCGGAAGAGGGATTTCTCCACCTAGCAGCTGGCTTAGGGTGCCCATCGCCTGAACAAAGATTCCACCAGCCAGATGCTGGTTGTGTTGGGATTCTTCTACTGCTGCCTGTTGAAGAATCCGCTTTCTGGGCGCTGGAACACATCTACTTTCCTCATCTTTGTGCAACACTTACATCAGGACCATTTCCCCGTGCTGCTCTGAATCTGGATTGTGTGGAATTAATTGGCATCTCTGTGTTTGAGAATGAACAATTAACACAGTTCCGCAGTTCACAGATTGCTGCCCCTGATCTTTATCTCAATGTTTCTAATGTTGACATTTAAGATAAAATGCCTCCATCCGAGATCATCTAACCTGGACGATTCTGAAAATTAAGTACACATCCATTATAGAGAGCTTCAACTGCAAATATGTTTCTCAAACATTCTGGTCAGAATTCGTTGACCAAATAAAGTATTAATCCACAATTTAAATAAAAGAGATTTTAAAATAACCATTAAAATGTCATTAAACATTTATTTTGGTGAGTTGCCAACTCTACGCCCACTTATTATACATACATTAGAGTAAGGATTGCTGATTAGAAATAGTTACTGAAAAAGATGAATGCATCAAGGTGGATTTGGTAACTTCGGAAGGCTCTTGGAGTTCCATTGGGAAATCATAGGATTTTAAGCTGGATAATACAGATCAAGTGTGCTTTTCACTGCAAAACATGTTGGGTTTCTTTTTTTTTTTTTTTTTTTTAATGAGATCTCTTCACACGTGGCCTTTTTCTTCCCTGAGTCATGAATTAATTTTGTCTGCCATTAAAACTTAGTTTGCTAAATTTTCCAATTTTTTTCTTCCACGTCAAAAAATACCTGATTCTAAAAATTTAAGAAGAAAATACTATCTCAATGCATATTTCCCATCACCTATACCACAGCAGTATTCAAATGTGAGAAACTTCATTTTAAAAAGGAGTTCTGAAACTTTGAACTAACCTGAGCAATGCCAGGGTTTTGAAGAGTTATGCAAGAAGAACTTTGAAAAACAAGCTGTTTAGAATTACACTGCAGTAATGGCCGTCAGCCAATCACAGTGATTGTCAGGCTTTTATTATTCAATAAAATGACTCCCCTTTATGTTGAATGCAGTTCTGCTGAAGAAAAAGCAAGACATCAATATCCTCCCTGTATATTTCCCATTTGCTTATATAATTACTGTATGGTGCTCAAAATATTCCACTTATTTTATTTCCATGTGCCATTCTCATCTTTTAGGTTACATCACCTCACAAAAACTTAGGTTAAAAGAACTGGTATTTACTAAGTATAGCTTCTCATTTTGTTTTTGTAACTGCTCTAGAACACTGATATTATTATACTCATTTTAGAGATTAGGAAAATTAAGTCAGATAATTAAAGTAATTTTCCAAGGATCCCATGGTTAATACATACTACAGGTGAGTCTGAACCAACATTGTAACTGGTTTTACAGCTAGAATAAAATATTTCCCCCCAAAAACCATGAAAGATAGTAAATACTTTGAAAAATTAACAAATGCATGATATTCTGAATAAACGAAGTAGATTTAAAACAAATTTGTGGGAATTGGTTGGCTATATTATTCATCACAAATAGTAGTACATGTTGTTTTCATTCATTATTTTGATTCCATAAAACACAAGGAGAAGAAATAAACCTTCAAAAGGAGAAATTAATAACTTACTTTTTTCTTTAACAAAAATCTGTGTACAAGATTCGGTCATGTATTTCCTGGTCACATTCTCAGGAGTTAAGTGTAGAAATTTCAAAAAACAAACTTTTAATTGTGAACTGTTCTTTTGATATCTATACTGAAATAAATCATGTAGGATTCATAACTAAAAAGTGTACTAGATTTAAGATAAAACAAATAAATGATGTTTGAGGAAAACTCTATTTTGAAATCTAGTCTACATAATCTCAACCTTTTCCCTTTAAAAAATATTGAAGATACATGAATTATATATACATATGCATATTTTATATATAAATTTATGCTTAGAAATTACGCATTATAGCATCATGGCTTCAATGTACACTTTTATAGCCAATGGTCTCAACTCATTTTCTCTTGTTTTACTTAATAACTTTTTCACAATTTAGTGATTTTTAAATTTTGATTTTTTTGATTGTATGTCCCATTTCTACCAATGAATATGCTTCACTTATGTTTCTCTTTCCTTTACTGGTGTCCTTTATCTTTTCTAGTATTTCAATTGGAGTAACTATAAATACCACACCTCATGAAATAATTTGTACATATAAACAGTGACTAGTAGATATAAAAATAAACAGTAAAGATATAATATAGCATGAGTAAAGTAAGGAAGAGCTAACAAAATTTCCATGTAATTTCATTTTTAATACTTATTTCACTTTTCATATGTTTTATGGAATCAAAAATTTCAGATTTGGAGAGTAAAACATGTCAACATTTCTTATGATTTATGTAATGTTTATTTTCATACAAATTAAAAATATGAATATTGCTAAGAAAATTAATTTTAAACAAATTAATGTCTTCTATTATTCTTACTTTGAATATGTTTATTTTGCATTAAATAGATTGAGTATAGTTTTATGCTAAAGTAGCCTCTGGCAAGTGACAAGAGGGTATACACAAGAAAGCTCTGATGAGTTTTCTCATAAATACAATTTAGTCACAGAGAGGGGGAAAAAAAGCAGCACATGACATGTTCAGTGTTCTGCACCATTTGTTATTTTTCATTGATTACTGATCTGACAATCATTCATTCTAAAGAGGATACAAAATATGTCAGTTTATAAATTTATAAGCTGTAAATACAAGATATCTCTTTAGATTTGAAAAGCTAAAGATGAAAATGTGGTAGTCTTAGAGCAAGAAATAAACCTCTGAAAATGTACGAAAGGTGAAAATATTAAGTTAGTTTTAAAACACTTGATTATGTATTGATATAATACAAGCATATGAGAAGCCTGAAGGAAACAAAAAAAAAAAAAAAAGAAAAAGAAAAGAAAAGGGATTTATGCAAAACAAAAGTGGGAAATTTCATGTAAAGGAAAAATATGTTCCATTTAATAACTACTTATTGTGTTTTACGTGCTGGACATATGTACTATTATAAAATCCTCAAAATCAGAAACTGAGATTCTGAAAGACTATGTCCAGGGACAGAGGACAAATATAGAAAGGTAAGAAGCTTTCATATCTAGTGAGATAGCTAATGACCATTCACGAGAAAAAGTAACTCTAATGACCAAGTTACATACATCATAGAGCTAAGAAATTGAGAACATGATTGGGGGTGAGGGAGAAAAATAGAGAAGAGGAAAAGGGATAAATAGAAAGAAAGAGAGGAAGTTAAGAGAGAGGAGAAGAAGGAGGAAAAGAAATTGTAAAACCGAAAGCACTGGGTGCGGGGCCTGGAAAATCTCCCTTTAAAAAAATGTTTGAGAAATAGAAGACAAGTGCAAACACTGGACAGATCTAGGTCATACAGATGAGTCCTAAAAGACATGTGACAAAAAGTACATTCGAAAACTATTGCAGACTTTAGAATATGTTTCCTTACTGAAACTAAATGTTGTCTGAAAACTTTAGAAAACAATCTTGCTGAGGTTAACAAAACTATGTACCAGAGGAAGTCAGATTTTTAAAAAGAAAAAGAGAATCGTAAAGAGCTATCTTCATTTGTGGTGAAAACTTAAGAGATTGATTTATCCTAATGACCCAACTGATAGCAGAGGACAATACAATTCCATTGGAAAATTAATTCTGCCTATAGAGAACAATCTTGAAGATGTATGAGAGAAACTGATGTTTTATTGTCTACCGATAAGACCTTAGACTCAAAGATAAGAAGTACCTTATATATAAATACACTGATATTGTACTGTTATAGTTATGATTCTCCTGTTGATTTTTTTCTCTTTGCTTACTTGTTTTAATTTTTAAAACCTGGGTTTAGAGATGATCTATATTTAAATATGAATAATAAATTGTCTGGATTGTTTTTTCTTTGAAGTAAGGGTTATTCATTTGTTGTTTATTTAGAGATTATAGCATTCAAGAGATGAAGGCATGAGATTAGTTGGTTATTATCAAGTCTCAGGGTCCTATCAATAAGAGGCATTTCTAATTTCCATGAAATTTAGTAAGTTATTTACTTCTATTAATATAAAGCTTCCATCTTGAAAACAAAATTTTCCTAGGAATGAAATTAAGTGTTTCCAAAAGCCACATATGTACAGTGGAATCAGGGTACCTGGGTGGCTCAGTCAGTTAAGTGTCTGCCTTTGGCTAAGGTCATTATTTCAGGGTCCTGGGATGGAGCCCAGCCCACCAGGCTGTCTGCTCAACCGAGAGCCTGCTTCCCCCTCTCTCTCTCTGCCTGCCTCTCTGACTACTTGTGTTATCTCTCTCTCTGTGTGTGTCAAATAAATAAATAAAATCTTTAATTTTTTTTAAAGTACAGTGGAATCATTTTATGCTGACAAGTCATGTAATAACACACTCTGCAAACCTCTACTACAAATTCGAACACTTGAATAATCAGTATTTGTTCATGCACATCTTTTGTACTAATGAACGTATGAAAAGACATTTGATTAACAGGGGGCACCTGGGTTGCTCAGTGGTTAAGCATCTGTCTTCAGCTCAGGTTATGATCCTACGGTCCTGGGATCAAACCCCAAGTTGGGCTCCTCTCTTGGCTGGGAGCCTGCTTCTCCCTTTCCTTCTCCCTGCTGCTCTGCCTGCTTGTGCTCTCTTTCTCTGTCAAATAAATAAATAAATAAATAATATTAAGAATGATTATAATAAATAGTTACACCCAATGTGTAGTATGCATACGTCTGTATCTTCCAGATTCTACTTTTGGTCTCATTGAAAAACTAACAGGTTATTTTTTTAATAATTTTTCTCTTTTATATTCTTAATTTACTCTGATATTCTCTACTCTTTTTTTTATTTCTGTCTCAGAACTCAAACCTCTTCTATCTTTCTATACATATTCAGAGCATATATGTGGGGAATAGTTAATATTAATACATTAATTCCTTGATTTTTACTTCGATTCATTGACATCCTTTGTACTAGCAAATGTGTGAATAGACATTAGGTTAAAAAAATTATTTAGGAAATAGTCAATGATGTATGTGACAGGTATGTTCCCTGGATTCCTTTTTTCCCCCATGCATGTCTCCCTTCTCAATATAGAGAGGGGTCAAAGTTGTTAGTTTTAAAAAGATCACAGCTCTTGGCTGTTGGCTTCAGGGTAGTAAATTATTTGTTATTTTATTCATTTAAAGCTCCAGAGAAGTCAAGAGCAAAGATCAAACACAGACTTTCCAAATAAAAGTATAATGATCTACTAGTAGGCCACTGGGCAAAATATGAATATTTCAAACTACAAACTTAAAAATACACAAACATTCCAGTTAGGCCTCACATCAGAGAGAACCAGTACACCGTTTATTACAAGCACTCACATATCCTTGCATGAGTGCCCGTCACAGACACATTTATCTTTACAAATTACATAAAATCAAATGAAGGACTTTTCTCTATTGTCACATAACTATAAAAAGATTTCATTAAAATTTGATAAACATCATTTTTTGCTTGTTTTCAAAGAGAATGGATAACTGATTAAAAAAAAAAAAAAAAACCAGAATATTTTGTTAGTAGTCCCTAAATCAACTGTGTTCAAAACCCAGGAGATAAAAAATGTATGTAAATTCCAGACAAAATTTAGTCTTTAAAATTGATACTTGTTTTTCTTGCAATTAAAGTTGGTTTCTAAATTTCTTTTGTCATTTGTCCAACAGAAGATAGAACATGTTTTAAGGTTTATAAGAAGAAATCAACGTTCTTCAAACATTACTGAGACATAGTAAATTTTAAGGACTATTATCGAAATATTATAGTATACCAAATGAAATTTAACAAAGAGAAAACAAGGCTAACAAATTAAAACTTAAATGCCTGATTCAAGAATATATTACTTTTTGGCGGAGGGGGGCGGGGAAGGAGGAAAGATTTTGCAGATAAAATTTTGTTAAAAAGTAATGCATCTCCTAATTTTCTTTCAGAAACCTAGTAAGAATAGAAAAAACTCTATTGTTTAATGATATGTTTCTGGAATAGAATAGTTATAGTTATAGTAACTGATCATTATCATTATTAGGATCCTGAAAAATAATACATCATAATTTTATGTTGACATAAACGTTATTTATAAAGTATTTTTCTTATCACAAAAAAATCTGGTGATTATAGTAGTGAATTGACGAGTATAACACTCAAATCGATAAACAGATTAGGTAAGTAAATAGACTATTAAAACCTGAACAATTTATTCATTCACTTCCTGTAAGCTGTTTACAATTTAAAAAATGATAAAAACATTAATTTACTATTATGGGATAAATTTATTGTGTTAGGGAAATGTTACTTTGGAGTCTTAAAATATATGAATATTTGCAAATTATCCATCAATATTTAAAATTACTTCCTAACCTATTCAGGCAAGGTTAGGGATATGTAACAGGTAAAAGTTGATGACATTATCTTAAAGCTGAGACTTTTTGTTAACATGACTCTGAAAATGTACTCAAAGATACCTGTGCTTCAGTTCACTTTTCCAGGAGGCACTGACAATATGGATCATAAAAGACATTCAAAAATCTCATAATTTGATTTCTTTATTCCAGTCTCATATTAAATTAAAGCAGAATCAATGTATATCACATGTAAAGATTCTCGATATTTTATATTCAAACTAAAATACAAAGTAAGAATTTGTTTATTGAGACTTGTTCATTCATTTGTGTTTTTTTAAAACATGATTTTAAGGAAGTTTTTTTTTTTTTTTTTAAGAATTTATTTATTTATTTGGCAGACAGAGGTCACAAATAGGCAGAGAGGCAGGCAGAGAGAGAGAGAGGAAGTGAAGCAGGCTCCCTGCAGAGCAGAGAGCCTTATGCAGGGGCTGGATCCCAGGACCCTGGGCTGATGACCTGAGCTAAAGGCAGAGGCTTTAACCCATGAGCCACCCAGGTGCCCCAAGGAAGATTGTTTTAAATAACAAAAGATTTCTTTAAAAGTTGGAGAGAAATCAATGTACCAGGCACATGGCGTGAGTAATTAACAAGATATTAAATTTCGCTCTGAACCTTTGTTTGCATTAACTGATTAGGGAAATATACAGGTTCACCAGGCAGGATTAACTTTATTCTCATGCTGAGATCTCAAAGGAGTTTATTTCTTTATATCTTTGTAATGATGCTTTTGTAATAAAAACAGAGTAATTTTCAAATAAATACTTTGTTAACTTTCTACAAACATTAAGAACATAACATTAAAGTGAAAGGATTTCTCTAAGAATCTATTTCTTTCTATGTTCTAACCATGAGAACCAGGAGTTCATGTATCCCTTACACGTTTTTAAATATCAGATTTTCAAGCACGCCTTTCCCAAGTACTGGATCACAGTCAGATTATGGTTGAATTATTTGACAAGTGCCTGAAGTGCTGATAGAGGGTGTTGCTGAATAGATCTCCATATTCTTTAGATACCGGGTGTTCAGAAAGTAGAAATGATATTCTCTGTGAAAATTCAGGTGGAGAATCTCACACAGGTGGAAAACCAGACCATTTCTCCAAACTGTGATGAAGGGTATGTACCAGTAGGTAGGTACAACTGTTTTGCTTTAGAAAACACACACACACACACACACACACACACACACACACACACACACACGGTAATTTAGCTATGCATTCTATGAAGACCCGGAATCCTGTCAAGAAGAAAAATAAAACAAAACAAAATAAAAAAGAATAAGAAGGGCGGGAATATTTTAGGGACAATTATTTCAGTAAGCAGCCCAAACAAAATACAGTTCTGATTTAAAAAAAACAAAAACAAAAAACAAGTTTGGGTTTTTTTGTTTTGTTTTGTTTGTTTTTTGTTTTAAGATTTTATTTATTTATTTGAGAAAGAGCAAGTGAGAGACAGCACAAGTAGGGTGAAGGTCAGAGGGAGAAGCAGATTCCCCCTGAGCGGGGAGCCCAACCCTGGACTCCTGGATCATGACCTGAGCCAAAGGCAGATGCTTAACCCATTGAGCCGCCCAGATGCACCAAAACAGCTTTGATTTTTAACAGAACTGCATTCTAAAGAATCTGCCAGGATGTTGAGTTTAAAAGCATTCCCAGAGGTATCCAAATCCACGTGGCTATCGACGCGATGGAGATTATTTATCTTTATCCTTTTAACAACGCAAGAAGCCTGTCCCAAATAGCAACTTAACAATATTAGGAAACGTTTATTTCTGGTAATAATTACCCAAGATGAGATCACTTTTACGGATGCTGTTAATTTGTGCCCCCTCTTTTGCCAGGGAGCAAAAAATTTCAGAGGCATGTATACCATCATTTAATAATTCATTGATTTCTTTGCTCATCTGCGTGTTTCTTTTGAAACCACTATAGAAATGTAGAGATAGATGGAAATTAAAATGTGCACATTAGTGCTTCAGCAAAGATTGACTTTAAACTGAACAAGTTTTTCTCTTCTTCATTCTTAAAGCTTCCCTCTCCTTCACTTGTTTTTCTGTGGAACCCTTTGTTCCAGGAACTCAATATCGATACTGACATCTCACTGACCTCAACGTGTATGTTTAGTAACAAGACTCAGATGGCCAGCATCAGGACTAGTCCTGAGAGCACCTTGAACACATGACTAACGCAGCTGGCAACACCTATCAGATTCTGAACAAAACTGGCCAGATCCTGTGTTTTCCTATAAAACTCCTCAGCCTTTAACCCTGGGCCGGGTTACCCTGTTGAAGGTGTTAGCTGCAGCCTTTTTTGCCTGGCAAAGTGATAAAGTATCTTCCTTCTTTATACCCAAGCTCTGTCTTCGTATTATATATTTCGGCTCCAGAGCACAGAAGTCGGTTTGGACAACACTTTCAGTCATGGAAGTAAGTTTTATTTCAGACATGCAATGCTGTCTACGCTGGGCTCAATGCTGGGAAGACAGAGAGGAACAGTTTTTATGCCCAGCACATCTAGATGAAGGGTGTCCAGTCCTAGCTTTATGGCCTTTTACAAATCCTACCTATGCTTCTCATTCTCTCTCTCTCTCTCTCTCTCTCTCTCTCTCTCTCTCATTTTCCACATTAGGTATCTGCTTCCCCCTTTCAGCTGAAGCCCTTTACACCTCACTGCTCTTTTCTCTCAGCACACAATCTTATCCCCGATGTTATGATTACTGCCAAGCTAAATCTTATAGGATAATTTGGAGTTTTCAAAAATAGAAGGAAGTATAGAGAAGGCAAGTAAGGTCAGGTAAGGGAGGGGGCAAGAGAGAGATGGGAAGATCCAAGTGAAAAATCCCCATTGTGTAATTGGAAATACTTATCTGGAGCTCAGAAGAGTGATCTAAACTAGAGCTAATAAATATGGATAAAATCAGCTGAAGTTGTAAGAACCATATGGCACAGATATTATTAGTATCCTCATTTTACAGAGGAGGAGAGTGATATACAAAAAGGTGATGTGATTTGCCCATGGTTACACACTATTCTGTGAAGCCAGGATTCACATTCAGGCAATGTCACTTCATGTTCTTAACAAGCTCGCAAGGGGCACCAACACTTAAGAAGATTGCCAAGGGAGCTGTCAGACGGACTGGAAACCAGGAGAGTTTCAAGAAGGCAGAAGTGGTCAAGAGAGGCAAACACCAATAATTTTTCAAGGGAGAGTAGTGATTTTGTATTGTATCTGACAATACAAAAGAAAAGAATTAGAAAGAGTTTAAAATTCCTTCATTGATGAGAAATGTATCTTCTGAATACTATAGCTGCAGAGGAACTTGTGGCTATCACTGGGGCTTGAGAAAACAAAACAAACAAACAAATAAAAACCCCAACCTCACTAGTATTGGTAGGAGAGGTCACTGCTGGTTGATCCTTGAGCTAGGTGGGAGGCTTCTTACCCCTTTCCTGTCCTTGATATGTGCATTGTGCCTTCCTTTCCCTTCTTAGGTGACATTTTCAGTATGCAGACTTGAGAAAATAGTGTGTTAGTTAAGACCACCTAGACTGGACACACGACTGAATGCTGTTAGAGTTTCTTTATAAATTTATGATTCTAACGGGCCGGGGCAGAGATCTACTCAGTTTGTAGTCACCCAAGACAAGCCTCCTTTGTAGATTTCCCTGCATGCTAAGCCCACCACTTACCAATCTGGCTTGACTCTTTCTTCTGTCTCTCCTTGCCCTCTGTGTATGGGAACAGTTTTGTAGTTCACCTAGGGAAACTCCTAAGTTTCTGAACCAAGAAGTGTGGTGACGATGGCATTAGAAAGGTAGATGGCATTAGAGAGGTAGGTCTTAAGGCAACACTTGAAGTGACTTTTCAACCAGATTTTGGGAGATGGAGAATAAAAGAAAAAGATAGTTTGTGGCCACCAATTTCCTGGAAAACGGAGGTACCATTGTTTTAAAAGAAAAAAAAAAAAAAGAGAACAACCTGGTGTTGGAAAAAGTTAGGCATTATTTTGAGGACACATTGCACTGGATTTGAGAGCAAGTATACAAATGGAAACACTCAGTAGATAAAAACAAAAGTGTGCTTTTTAAAGATTTTATTTATTTAGAGCACAAGCAGCAGGAGGGAGGGGCAAGGAGAGAGAAAGAGTGAGAGAGAAAGAAAGAGAGAATCTCAAGCAGATTCTACCCCTGAGCTCAGAGTCACACAGGACTTAATCCCATGACCCCAGTACCCTGAGATCATGACCTGAAATCAGGAGTGATGCTCAACCAACTAAGTCACCTAGATGCCTTGAAAAGCATCTAAATTTCTCAGTTGTCTTTTCAGAGCCTTAGGAGTAATTGGCATAGACAAATTGGCACAGATTTTTGAAGCTTTTGAATGGTGGAAATCTCCAAAGACAATACCTCAAGATATCACAGGGACTAAAGTTTCATCAGTCTAGAGTTAAAGACAAGAGGAAGAGAAGGGGTAAATGAAAAAAGAGCTGATAGAGTGTTTAAGTATAGAGCATGGATATGTCAATAATTATTTTTTAGGGGCTCTTGGGTGGTTCAGTGGGTAAAAGCCTCTGCTTTCATCTCAGGTCATGATTCCAGGGTCCTGGGATCAAGCCCCGCATCCCTCCCTCCTGCTGCTTCCTCCTCTCTCTCTGCCTGCCTCTCTGCCTACTCATGATCTCTGTCAATTAAATAAATAAAATCTTTAAAAAAAAGAAGTAATTTTTAAAATTTTTTTTCAAAAATTTTGTTGCTCAAATAATGTCAACTCTGTATAAAGATATTCTTACCATATTTCTTTGATTATAGGTAGGACATTTTCATATGTTAGCATTTTTTTAAAAATGCTTAAATTTGAGAGAGAGACTATGCAGACATGTCAGGGGGTGGGGACAGGGCAGAGGGAGAGAAAATCAGTCTCTGTGCAGACCACCTAGCCTGTGGTGCTCCATCCCAGGACCTGGACATCATGACTAGAGCCAAAATCAGGTGTCAGATGCTTAACCGACTAAGCCACACAAACACCCCACATGTTAATATATTTTAATTGGCTTATACTTCACAACAGATGCATATATTTAACATAG
Organism: Mustela nivalis; assembly: GCF_964662115.1. NCBI lineage: Eukaryota > Metazoa > Chordata > Mammalia > Carnivora > Mustelidae > Mustela > Mustela nivalis. Next base: position 49,447,268 of record NC_139021.1, read on the forward strand.
AGTGCTTTTTTTCCCAAGTCTTGAGAAGTTTTTGCTAAAAAGGTGTCATGTCTTCCATCTGATATTTTAGAATTTTAAAATGTATTTTATTGATATTCACAGAATTTCATTTATGATATTTTATTACTATAAAGATGAGAGACTCTTTGTTATCCTTCATGTTAACTCAGTTTATGTAAAGAGTGGGAGGTCGTAACATATTTAGGGATTGAAGATGCATTAATAATCCATTCAGGGCTTCAGTGGTCGTGGTCTATAAGTATGGATGTGGAGGGTCAGAGGAATAAGCTTGTTTTTTTAATGCCCCAGTTTCCTGCTATGCAAATATCTAGGAGCATTAAAAAGATGACATGCAGATATCTGTTACATATATTGTTAATACTGCCTACATTTATAGTGTGGACAAGTGATGAAGAATAATAATTATAATGAAGCAGTTTTAAACAGGTTCAGGAAGAATTAGCCATAAGGAAGATACTGCTGAGATGCTTATGAAAGCTATGGAGTTGTCCCTTGTGATGTGCTTTGTCAGGCAGAACTAATTATCTGTGGATGATAAGAGAAAATATGGTGAAAAACAGCAGCCATTTCCCATAGCGGGAGTATCCATTTAAAACCCAACAACTCTGTGAACCATGAGATAATTGAAACAGTACCAAAGCTGGCATGAATAACAAGGCCTGTACTGTCTTTCTTGGAAAGTGGTGGGGGCAGACAGTGAAAATAACCTCAAACCCATCTCAGAAAAATTACGTTTTATTTCTACTGATCGACACTATCCAATTAGAAAAAGAAAGGAGTTACTATATGTACCCCAAATAAGGCTTTCTAACCAGAAAATGAACTTAGCTTGCTTGCATTTGCAGATGGCATAATCCGGTATGTCTCTCAACTTCATACTTGACAAGTTTCACATGAAAGCACACTTTAAAGATGTTTTTAGATGTCTTTGCCTGTTTATTCAGCAAGCAAAATGAACATTTAAGGGTCTTAATAAATGTTTGTTCCAAATTAAAAGAGATTTTATCTAAGAAAACTTAAATATTTTACCCAACTTTCAGAATCCGTATCAATAAGGCCATTATTTCTGAACTTGGGATTCAGTAAATAGTAGCAAAGAATGATTTACTGACTTGATTGCTGCCAATTCTGTCTCATACTGCCCTCCTTCAACATCCCAAAATTTCCAGGGCTGGGACATTGTCTAGAGAGGTCCTCAAGACCCAACAGCCTCTTCCGGTCTTTTTGTGGCTGCAGCTTTTTTTATTCCGGTACCAAGACGGCTGCTTCAACTTCAGGCATCACAGCTGCATTCTGCTCGGGAGGAAGGAGAGAAGGTCAAAAGGCAAAAAGTAAGGGAAGCCAGAAAGGTGACTATGTTTAACTAGAACTTTAAGGAAATCAAGGCTTTGTTAAGAAAGGAAGCTGCGTATTATTAAAGCAACCAGTTCTGTTTGTAAATATGCAAATCTGTTATCTGATATTAAGAAATAAGAGAAGAGGCATTCTGTGTCTTCTTAGAATTTTTAACTGTATTCATGGTGTATAGCATAGGAACTGCAATTGCAGCACTAATATTGTTTATTTGATAAAGAAATCATCTGAAAATTGCAGAAAACTTAGGGGAAGAAAATTTTTTTAACTCAGCAGAATTGCTGCTAAAAGCATTTGTGAAGTCAAACATGAAATAAGAAAGGTGAATAAAAATGGCTATTTGAACTTTATCAATTTATTTTCTTTATGTTTTATACTGATTCTCCTTTACCAAACATAATCAAGAGTTAATTATAAATGGAAACTGGTAAGCCAGGTTATAGACAGAAATAAACAAAGATTTGATATTTCTATTATGATTATTAGAAAAATTTGACGGGGCGCCTGGGTGGCTCAGTGGGTTAAGCCGCTGCCTTCGGCTCAGGTCATGATCTCGGGGTCCTGAGATCGAGTCCTGCATGGGGCTCTCTGCTCAGCAGAGAGCCTGCTTCTCTCTCTCTGCCTGCCTCTCCATCTACTTGTGATTTCTCTCTGTCAAATAAATAAATAAAATCTTCAAAAAAAAAAAAAAAAGAAAAATTTGAGATCTTTTTCGTGTATTTAAAATAATGATGAGAAATGAATAAGGTTTTTATGTGTTTTTTTTTTTTTAAGATTTTATTTATTTATTTGACAGACAGAGATCACAAGTAGGCAGAGAGGCAGGCAGAGAGAGAGAGAGAGAGAAGCAGGCTTCCTGCGGAGCAGAGAGCCCGATGCAGGGCTCGATCCCAGGACCCTGAGATCATGACCCGAGCCAAAGGCAGCAGCCCAAACCACTGAGCCACCCAGGCGCCCCTATGTGTTTTATTTTGAATGTTCATTTCTTTGCTCCTGCTGAATTCCTAGAGAGGGACAGTGTAAGTTCCTGTGAACTTCATCGCTATTCATGTATTCTTTTCTTTTCTACTGCCTAACTACACATCTCTTCAGAAAGGCAGCATATTTGAGTTTATAATGACATCAATAACTTACATGCAAGTAGCAATCTGAAACCAACTTAAAATCAAGATATTTCACCAATCGCTTCTTTAAATGGGATTTTTTTTTTTTTAAAGAAGAATGCACATGCTAAGGAATGAGCAAACTTATTCGGGTATTTGCAAACAATAGTAACACTAAAATATTAAGAAGGAGTAGTCATTAGACTATAAACTTATTAATGCTGACTAGCATTGTAATTATAACAGCTCACATAATACTCTGAAACAAGTAAGTCTACTCTTCTCAAATGTGACGCCCATTTATGAAAAGAGAAAAATATGTACTCCTGCCCTGCCCCACCATCACCAGAAATGAACTGTCAAAATATATAAGGTAAAGTATATGGATGTAAAAGGATATTTATAAATTTCTCTGTGTTGTAGAAAAATAATAGAACTGTCTGGTAAAAAAAAAAAAATCCTTTTAGTAAAAAGTCAAATTTTCCAGCCAATCTTTGAAAAATAACAGTTTTGTAATTCCATTGCTATAAATTACAATGTCTATGTAGTAATTTTGAACAAAATTCCTTCTTTTAGTAGACTGATATTTATAATTTACTGCATTTTCTACGGTATTTGCATTATGGTGTTGAAAATTAGTCAGATACAAATGTTTTGGTAAAATCAAGGTCATAAGTAATGTTGGCACCATTTTAAAGACACCTTATGATCAAACTGGGTCTATAAGGACATTACTGATACAAAAGGTTTTTTTTTTTTTTTTTTTTTGTGGTTCTCTAAATAAGCTATTTGCCATACACAACAGCCCAAATAAATTTTATATACACATGTGTAATTTCACAGTGAGGAAATCCTACACACTTAAGAGGAACATCTTGACAGAAGAATGTAGAATATATGCAACAGAAGGCTCCCTAACTTACATGAACTGAAAAAAATGAAGCTGATTGAGTAGTTGCCCAGAAAGGGAACTTAGCAAAAAGGAGTTGGTTTCTGTGTAGTTAGAAGGAGTCTCATTCACAGAAAGAAAATTCCTGCTGAAGGGAAGAAAGTAACTAAAACAAGATTTTAAATTTTGTTCAATTTCATTTAAAAAGAAAAAAAAAAGTGTTGCCAGGACGGATCCTGTGTAGTTTGGAGAAGTGATGGGTAACATGATCTTCCAATGAAACGAGTTTGGTAAATTTTATTTTTATTTTTTTAAAAGAATCTATTTACTTATTTGACAGAGAGAGAGAGAGATCACAAGTACGCAGAGCCGCTGGTAGAGAGAGAAGGGGAAGCAGGCTCCCAGAAAGCCTGATGTGGGACTTGTTTCCAGGACCCTGAGATCATGACTTGAGCTGAAGGCAGAGGCTTAACCCATTGAGCCACCCAGGTGCCCCAGGAGTTTCGTAAATTTTAGATGTAGGAGTTACACTGTGTGGGGGATAGTGTGCTCCTTTCTAACTGGCAGGGGATTGCTTGATTGACATTTCGGAATTTGGGAGGTGACATGAACCGAAGTGTGGATCACACATCACAAATGTGTCCCTGTAATAACTGAACAAAAGGGTCTGGCTTGGGAGTCTGCAGTCAAAACAGATTATTTCTTTGTATCTCTTTCCTTGTCTTGAGAAGCTCTCCTCCTTGTCTTTTTATTTCAGAGTGTACTCATTTTTCAAGACCCAAATTTAGTTAAAATCACATTCTAATACTTCAATCATATTAGCAAACAACAATTTCTTCTTTTGCTGATTCTATTACCCTTATAGTCTGGTTGACTGTATTCAATTACAAACCAACACCTACAACTTGAAGCACCTGCTCTTTTGACTTTTAACTGGGGCCTTACATTTAGAAAGGATGTTTTTCTCTGTCCAAGTTATGTAATCGGTGTGGCAGGTCTGCCGCAGTTGGTGTTCACATGGGACTCATACTTCCATTTCAGCTATTCCGAGCATTATTGTGATCTCTTGGAATTATCACCTGGGTTCCCCAAAATGAATTCCGTGAATGCCTCATAGCCTGTACTTTTAAGTCCCAAAACTGTTCTCCATTCAGACATTTTCATATTATACAAAAAAAGAAAAGAAGATTATGTGCACTGCTCCTTTTGAATATCTAGTATATTCTATTTGATTTTCCTCCTTATTTAAGAATGTGTGTGTATGTGTGTGTGAGAAAGAGACACAAAGAGTCTGTGCTATCTTTCTAGCTCGATTGGAAGTCATTGAGAGAAGAGGAATACTCAATTCCCTGAATTATGGCACCCATAATATTACTGGATAGAACAAGAAATAAATACTGTATCATAGTCAATAGTGAGCTGAGGGATGGTCTAAATCTGCTCTGGGATGTTGGAATTAATCCTTGGCATGATTTGGGTGCTCTCTAAACATCTAGCGCACAAACACATAGTCTCTTTCACACACTCAAGCATACACACATGCACACTTTCATTATTTAAACACTTGCTAAGGCATAAACCCTTCTTACTAAAGGAAAACACATCTAGGTTACCCGAGAATGTCCACCTTCAAACAGGTTGATATGCATGATGACTGCCAGCCTGGGTTCTGTCCATCTCCTGCACTGCACAGAATTGGAATAAATGCTTGTTTAACAAATATTTTGTCTGAGTGAGTGATCCTTCAGGGACACATGTCAGGGAACCATCATGTTGAGTCAGCCTGATGTCAGTGGTGAAAGCGGTTCAGAGTCCTAAAGACCTCACCAGCAGCTCTATTTTGCTGGTACATGGAGTAGCAGTTCTTGCCTCTTTGATTTTCTATCAGAGGGGGCTGTTCAAATGCACATGACACTCCCCAGGGTTACCAGCTTACTAACTGTAAGCACAGCTTTCCTCCTCCTGTCAAGAAAGCTTATTGCCAGAGAAACAAGTCAAACACTGTTTTATGAATATGTTAGAAAATGTAATTTATCAAACTATGTAAATCATTAGCATATTTCTGTTCTTTATTAGTCGTAGCAAATTGTAGCCTCAAAAAAAAAAAAGTGCATTTATTACACCAAAGCTTTGCTATGCAGCAATTAAGGACAACTGCCTAAAGAAACAGCTTTGCATTTTGATTGTTAGGTTTTCCTTAAAGCGCTATTACATTGAGTCTGTGATCACTCTTCTGTCATGATAACCCCATATTGATGTTTACTTTTGGAATTCATTTTTCAGTAGTTTCAGCAAACCTTAAGAGACCTCTTTGGAAGTCTTTTGTTGCCCCCGCACCTGCCACAGTCCTAATAAAAACTTGGAATAGTGTTGTCATCAGGATGCTTTATTTGTGAATGCTTTTATTCCATGCCAGCCTTGTGCTAAGTTCTAAACCAATGATAATGAAAAAAAAAGCACAGGCTGCTTTTTCTTTTTTCTTTCTTTTTTCCGCTTCCTTCCTTCCTTCCTTTCTCTCTTTCTTCCTTCCTTTCTCTCTTTCTTCCTTCCTTTCTCTCTTTCTCTCTTTCTTTCTTTCTTTCTTTCTTTCTTTCTTTCTTTCTTTCTTTCTTTCTTTCTTTCTTTCTTTCTCTGTCTGATGGTATAGGGTATATAGGTAGGAGAATGATAGGAGTTCGAATAGTATTTATAACAAACTTTTGTGACCTCATGCTAGAGAGTAGTTTTGAGAAGGCAAGACTGGAGACAGTGAGACTTTCAGTAATGCACATGAGAACTGGTAAAGACTGGAATGAGGGAAGGTGAAGCAACAGAGAGAAGGTTGATCTGATAATCCCTTATGATATAAAATGAAGAGGGCTTGATTATTAAGTAAGAGGTAAAATGAGAACCATGGAAGGGACTAGAATCGTGATGGCAGATTGACTAGGGACAATGGTTGTGTTAATGGAGACTGGGAGAAGAGTAATCAGTTTGGAGAGGAAAAATGGAGAGCTCGGTTTTGGAATGTCTAGTTTGGAGGTCAATCATTTATATTCATCAGACAGTTGGAATCTTTAGTTCGGGGAAAAGGTCAGGGTATAGAGTTGAGAGCCAGCATCACAGTGATAGTGTAAGACATAAAATTAGATAAAATATCTCAAATGTCTTCTAGAACGGGAACTGCAGGGATTGTGGATTTAAAAATACTGACATTTGAGGGGCAGGCAGAGAATAATCTGAAACAATAGGTAATTCTAGAAGCTCTCAGTGCCTGGCAAATGAAGGGAGTCAAGATTTTCAAAAGGGACCGGTCCACATGGGACCTAATACTGGTTCCTAATACCATTCTCTAATAAAAGGAACCAGGAGTCCTTGGAGAAATAGCTGACTTTAGGGTTAGGATAGGGAATGCGTAAGTGATCTATAATATCTCATAGTGTCAGAAAGAAAATACTAACACACACACACACACACACATGCACGCAGAAGCTCACACTGAAAAAACAAAATAAAATAAAATCCCTCAACACATTGATAGGATTAAGTCAAAGGAACACAGAAGTCCCTTGAAAAAGTTTCCAATAGCCAAAGATGGAAAAATGTGACCAACACAAATAATATTGACTAAACCGTAAGCCCATACTGATATAATTAAATGATTAAATAAATAAATAAATGCAGGCAGATGGACAAACCTCCTATATAGATTAATTCTAAATAATGTCTGTAGATAACCTGTCCTCAAGGAAGCGAATTATAAATCCCTACTCCTTAAGCCCAGACTGCACATCGTGTCTCCTTCTCAAAAGTATAATGCAGACAGGAGCAAAAGAGTAGCTTTGCTACACTACCTCTGTCCCATGGTCAAGGTTAACATCAACAGTGATAGGTCATGTTGATAGCATGTATCCTTGTTTTGATATGATGAGAATAATGCTTTGCCTCTGGTCTTCCTTCTTGTGATTTAAACCACAGTCAAACTGTGAGAAAAGGAGTAGATTCTGTAATATAGCTGACCAGTACTCCCCAAAACTGTCAAGGTCATCAAAAAAAAGAAAAAGCCCTTAACAAGGAATGTGAAGAGTATTAATAAGCAAGTGTTCAAACACGTGACCTTCTCCTTCCCTCCCCTTCTTGCCCTCTTCCTCCTTATTATAGACATTTAACAAATGGAAGTCTCTCTTGTATACATTTGCTTATTTGAAGATTTAAGGCTGAAGGCTTCTAAAACATTTCTCTTAACTTCATATCTGTGTAACCCTCTCCTAGCACATCTTTATTTATTCTTTTCACATATCAACCGTGGATTAATTCGGGAAAACTGGAAAATAAGATCTCATCTGTAATATCAAATCTGAGATGGTCTCAAACAGAACACTTACAAATTACAAGGACTTGAGATAAATCAAAGTGACTGAGAATGCTTACAGCTTTACAACTGTAAAGCTGGTATGTGGCAGAGATTAACTCCTAACCTTATAAAAAGTGATTCTTCCTGGATTTTCTGGGCAAAATCTTTTTACCTATAATCTCTCCCTTAAGATCACCTTTCCGTTTTAAGAAGTGATTATTCCAGGAGAATAAATACAGGAAGCTGAGGTCAGCTATAAATCTTGTAAGATACTTGTCTAGAGCAAAGGTCTTGGTATCTTCTGATGCAGAAACCCTGGGAAGCAGGCAAAATGTGACTTGAGCATCCCTTTACCTCTTTTATTCCCCATGTTAGTGCTTCTCTCTATTGCTTTTTAGCCCTGCCCATTTAAGTAACCAAAGTCTCTCATTGAAACTTTTTTTTTTAAATCATCATTTTACCACATTTATTTTATCTGAGTTTCTTTCACTTTGCTGAAGTATTTTAAAAGAAACCTAGATATCATGTCATTGTTCTGGATAGTGGGGACACCTTACATTACCGCACTGTCATTATCACATTCAATACCACTCCGATCTGCTTTCCTCAGCTGGCACTGTATACCCTACTCACTTTCCCCATCAACAGCACAATGATCTCTCTTTGGTCTCATTCCTTCATACTTTTTATTTTGTTATTGTGTTAGTAGTTCCTCTGCCAGGCAACGCATTTAGTAGGAGAGTTCTACAAATAGTATTATAAGTAGAAGAGATAATTCCAAAGGTAGGAATTTGAAACCATAAATCACTAGGTAACAGCAATAATTTCATGTATATGTTGAAAATTTTCAACTCCAGGTCAGAGCACAAAAGGGGTTTCTAGGTAGGTTTCTGTGGAGGCCTATGTGGATCACATACATGAGATGTCCATCATGAAAAGCTGTCCATATATATTCCTTTCATCACACATATAAATTTCTTTCTTGTGTACATGTAGTATGTGTAAAGTTGCTTATTTGAAAATTTAAGGCTGGAGCCTTCCAAAACATTTCTCTTAACTTGGTATAGATATGCAAAAGAGGGGAAAATATATATAATTCCTGCTTGCTAAGCAGACTTCTTGAATGAATTCAAGATGATTGTTAAAAACTAAAAGCAATGGTATTCAAGCCTTAACATTTTTAGAATCACACAGAAAAATACGGAATTTTTTGTGAGATTTGCGGAAAACGACGTAGATCATTTGAACAACTTGTGTGAGGTTTGCTTGCGATTCACATATCCGAAGAATAAATCAACAAAAATAGATTCAGCAACATGTTATGGGCATGGTATTGAAACTGTAGGTTATTTAGTCAGTGGAGAATGAACCCTAAGCGCAAAGTATGTACCACATCCTACTAGAATTCTACAAGTCCGAAGCCAGTGCTAGATAGCTAGGTCATCCAAGAACAAAATCACTTGTATTACTTAAAAAGGTAAAGGGTAAATGGCAGTAACAAAAAGACTGGGGAAAAAAAATATAGTGACTTAAACAAGATGAGAGTTTATTTCCCTTTGACCTAAAGTGTCAGAAGAGTCTAGGTTGATGCGGATGTCTATTTCACAAGATCATTGTGAGATCCAGGTTCTTGTTTTCAGTTTGGTTTGTCCATTCTTCACCACTATCCTATTCTTTGGGGTCTGCAGTGTATCTCCCACACTTCTGTGTTCCAGCTCAGAAGAAAGAAAAGGCAGGGAGATGTCCAGAGCAAGTTACTTGCTTTTGAGTGAGTTACACAGGAATCTCATGCATACTTTGTGCTCATATATTATTGGTGAGAAGATCATATGGCCACAGTGTAAATACTGAACTTTGCCTTGTGAAATGAAAAGCTGATTTGTTACATTCAGCTTAAAGAATTGAATGCAATGAAAATAACAATATCCCATTATGTTTTTTGAGAAAGAAACAAAATAAAATCATATCTCCTTATCAAAGCATGTAGTAATCATTCACTAAGTATCAGGCTTCTTCTTTTCTCCAAATGATTTGGGCAGACTGATTAATCTAGGATTTACTTGGCAAATCCATAATCTGTGGTATTTATTAGAGATACTGAAACTCAAATTTCTATGGACCCAAAGAGAACAATGCTAGTAAGTAAATCAGGATTGGTAAACACAGGCTTCACTGTGCAGTGCAAGTAATTTTCTGCTCTTTAGAAAATCAGTCCATCCTGTGTGGTTTTAATCTCTAATTGAAAAGGATTATATTATATTATTATATTTATATTATTTTGGATTTGATAGTTCCACATTCCCATAGCTTTGGATCCTTACATAAAATTTTGCATATTCATCTGACATTTGCCTGATATTTTCCTCTATTATTACTTAAGTTTTTATAGATTTATTACTCGTTGTATTTTTTTAAAAAATGCTCTGTTTTGTAATCTGGATTTCAGCTTATCTCCTTCATATTTCTTACCATTGCATTTGTCTCAATGTGACATGTTGCAGTAAACATGCTGCTGATGAAATAGATATGTTTTCCATGGTGATTCTAAAAAAAGTAAAAAAACTCTCTTTTAAAATATTTGTTTCACTGTTGAGTGCTATGGAAGATGCCCATGGTCATAGCTATTACATAAATCCCGAGGGAAGTCATGGTAAACACAGAAAGAAATTGAATTCTAGGTATTCAGTTATTACCCCATAAAGATTTCAAAAGGAAGCATGGCTTAATTATGTGCTCTGTTTAGTTTCTAAAATACAGTAGTATGTTTAACATGATTAGAAAGTAAATTATTTTTCACTTTTATTTCTGCATTCTCTGGTTAAGATCTAGATGTGAGGGACTCGAAACACAGGAATAACCTATGAGAGAGTCATTAGTAGCCAATACATCCAGATAACATGGTGGGTGATCCAGAATCACAGGTGAAAATGTAAACAACATTAAGTGAATGGCATTAGGGAACCACAGAGAGAGGAAAATCTTTCTTGTTTCAGCATAATCAGGTTCCAAAAAGCCATGGCATTATGTATAATAATGTTGCTACCTTTATCTCTTGGTGCAAGATATGAAATTAGCAAGTAATGATACATTTGACAATAAAGAACAGGAAGAAATGGTTTCTAGGCATAAACAGGGGTCTGAACACCAAGAAGGAGTCTTATGAAGGCCTTCGGAAGGAGACTTCTCAAAATGTGCCCCATGGCCCTGTGGATTATTTTGGGCTCAAGACACTGAAGGCCCAAAAGACTCAGGAAAAGCTTTTTACCTCCCCTTTAACTGCCTGTAAGAATTTAGATAGAGGGCTTTGTCTAGGAAGAGAGCTATCATCAGAGATAACTACAAAGAGTATGGAATAGGTATGGTAAACTGGTGAGAGGTTGGCAAGGCCCGTTTGTTCAAAACCCTCTCTGTGTCCCATTGCGTCTGCATGGCATGACAAACACTTGTTTATGAAACATTTACTCTTCCCAGCTTCCTGTGGATCCTCTCTTCCATTTGAAGCCCCAGGACGCTATCCCTCTCTTTAGCTAAGGATGGCAAATAAGTCTCAATTGCTGGGCTGTCTTTGAGCCTCTCATATCTTTGTGGGGCTCTCATACATACAAAGCTAAATTTGTTTTTCTCCTGTTACTGTCTTTAAAAAAGTCAATTTAGTTAACAGACCAAACAATAGAATCTGGAAGAGTAGAAGAAAATTTTTTCTTCCCCTACACTCACAGGTACTGTTTGAACAATGAACAGATATGTAATCCCTTTTTTCTACTTGCTAATTTAAATATTTATTGATACAGAGACACCTGGGTGGCTAAGCTGGTTAAACATGTGCCTTTGGCTCAGGTTATGATCCCGATGTCCTATAATTGAGTGTTGCATCAGGCTCCCTGCTCAGCAGAGAATCTGCTTCTCCTTTTCATTCTGACCATTTTCCTCACTTATACTCTTTTTCTGTCTCAAATAAATAAATAAATATATAATTTAAAAATATTTATTGATATATAGGTATACCTCATATAGGCCCATGAATTTTGTACTGCCTATTTTAATTAAATTGTATATATTGCTGAGGGCCCACAAAAAATATTTACCCAGGGCCCTTCATATCTCTCAGGGAATACTGCCTTCTAAAATATTGAAGGATAGAGAAGATAGATATTAAGCCTTTTTTTGTATATTATGAAAGTATTTTTCTTTTGGAATCCCTTTGAGAAACTTCAGTCATGATTTAAATTGTTTCTCTGCATACAGGACCAATATTTCTTTTACAAGCAATACCAATTTCATAAATTAGAAAATGCAGACAGAAAAAGTGATAATCCAGAGATTACCTAGTAATAGGACTGAGGTTTGAGCCCAGATGTACCGGACTCCAAAAGTCTTTCTCTTCACTATACAATACACCTTGTTCTTCCTTTGGTGAGGGAGTATTTCAGGCTCTCCAATTTTGGGGATGGTAACACTCAGAATTGTCTTATTCCTCTTGCTTTACCATGGTATCAAAACAATTTCACTTTAATTTGGTTATTTAAATACCCTTTACCAATAAAGTATAAACTCACTAGCATCATTAGATCAGATAATCTCAGCAATTGACTTATAAATCAACATTTGCTTACCATGGGTTTGATTGGGTCAACATGTTCTCTAGAGTTGGACCATTGTCTCCAAATGACATAACTCAGTTTCTTTCTGCACATATTGAGGATTATATATTGAGTCTAGATATACTTCACTCCTCTCAAGTTTCTAATTCCTCAGCAAAGCTCATTAATAGGCATCTATTGATCTTTCTATCACCTTAAGTTTAATGTAAGCAGTACCTCTCAGTCTCTTGCCCCTATGTGATTCAATAAACAGATATTGAGTGAAAGATTGAATAACTATCTGAATACTTTCACATCAATACTCTGACTTAAAATAAAAAGAAACTTTATTGAGTAAACTATGTGCCAGATATTATCATATCAAAAAAAATTGTCTCCCTCCCAATCCCATCTTGTTTCATACAAACCATAAGTGACTCTTAATCTTACAAAACAAACTGAGGGTTGGTGGGGGGAGGGGGTTTGGGAGAAGGGGGTGGGATTATGGACATTGGGGAGGGTAAGTGCTTTGGTGAGTGCTGTGAAGTGTGTAAACCTGGTGATTCACAGACCTGTACCCCTGGGGATAAAAATATATGTTTATAAAAAATAAAAAAAAATTGTGAAGGTTCAGTAGAAATTAGTAAAGTATATTACTATGACACATTAAATTTAAAAATGTTATTCATAAAAAAATATGTAGCTTAGATATATGGAATAAATATATTATTTTCTATAAGATTTTTATTTATTTATTTATTTGAGAAAGAGAGTGAGGGAGAGAGAGCACAAGCAGGAGGTGGGGCAGAGGGAGAAGCAGGCTTCCCGCTGAACAGGGACTGATGAAGGGCTCCAGCCCAGGATTCTGGGATCATGGCCTGAGCGGAAGGCAGTTGCTTAACTGACTAAGTCACCCTAATGCGGTGGAATAAATATTTTTAGAGCAGAAATAATCAAAATCCTCTGATATAGCACTGCTCCAAGATGATATAAAAGTCTATGCTGAGGAGAAAATCTAACACAAGAAAGTCATATGGATACATACTATTGTTTATTTATAAAAAATTTGAATTAAACATTGTATTTCTTTTTTTTGTAAGTGCCTAACAATTGATAAAATTTAAAAATCATTTAATCCAACATTAATAAAGAAATGCAATTTTTAAAAATTGAATTGGATTTATTCCAGAGGAGGCAGCTTGGAGGAGATGAGTCATGGGATCTGGCTTTCATTTGTTAATGAATCATTTTATTTGTCAGAGATGTTGGTGGGTAGTCAGGGAGCAAGGTGAAAACCCTAGATGATCCATAGTGTAGGCTGATCAATGGGAAAGCAAAATGGGCTTCCAGCCATGAATATTGTTTCTACCAGTAATGATGATTTAATTAATATATAATAATAATAGTAGTAATAATAATTATAAATGGATTTGCTATTATCAAAGGTTGTATTCCTCCTAGAATAAGTAGGCAAGAAGGAATAGAAGGAATCAGGTGTGTTCAAGAGGTTTATACTTAGAATTTGGTAAAAAAAACAAACCAAAAAAACAGAAAAACACATGCTCCAGTCTGTATCTCTTTAGGCCAGTGCTTTTTCTAGCCCACTAGTAAAATTGAGTGGCAGTTTGCCACTGGGCCATTAATATTCTCAGATTCTTTAGAAAGTTCTATTTTATTACAATGTATTCTGTACAGGAACCAGAATAATGATTATCAGCCAGTAGTCACTCAAGTAAAAATTCAGTGAATGAATTAATTGATGGATACAGTATTTTGCAACTGGCATCCTAATGGTTACTTGATTTATTTATATCATCTAACCTGTAGAATATTAATTGCCTGGTATGCTTAGGTAGATGTCTAATTGAAATGATGAAAATGTTCTATCACCTAGCTTTTTAATCACTTGAAATTGTTTTGATGCATTTCTTAACTATCTTTGTATATTTCTTCATATTTTAGAAAGGTCAAATATATAATCACGAAATTGAAGATAATTCCTAGCTAATAACTAGAGAATCTTCTTGCTATACCAAAAATTGGTTGTAAATGAATTATTTACATCACCTGATTTAATACCATCGTGATAACAGATACGTATTTTCTTAGATAACTGGTGTTGGGAAAATAGAATCAAAAACAAAATCTTCTCCCAACCCATACATTTCTCCATAAAAGTAGCGGAGAAAGAAAAACAGGTTTTTTTTTTTAAATTGTTTTTCTTTTTACGTGGCGTTTCCACTGTTCTAAAAGAATGAAAGTGAAGACAGCATTAAAGGGAAATAAATAAGCAAGAATCACTGGTGAAAAGTGATGTCTTTATGAGGATAAAATACTGTTTGTCACACATACACACAAAACAGTTTTATTATTAAGTAAGCATTCAGTCAGAAAATGATGTTCATCATAGCTTATCTGCTAAGAGGTTGCAGAAACGGAAAGAAATCTCACCCTTTTATCTAGCCAGATAGAACCTATCCCGTACATGTTCTCAAGATAAACAGGAGCTAGTCCTAAGAAAGAGGACTGTGTAACACTGCTACCATGCGTAATTCATCCCAGCCTCACCTGGTAACTTAGCTGACTGATTTTATCCAGAGTAAAACAAACTTCTCAGATCCTTAGGACAAGAGTTAGTTTTGTGTCTTGGAGCAAGGTACCCAACCAAGTTAGCCTTCTACATCACCGTAGATACTGGGAGATAGGGGTGCTATTCTTTGATGTTTACATTTCAAAGAAATGGATCTCAGGTACTTGTGCAAGATGTTTTTGGGTTGTAAAGCTGACAAAAGGACTATCTAATTTCAAAAGAATTTGTATACATTTGAAGACAGGAAAAGGTACTTAAAAGTTTTTTAAAGTGCTCTAAGAAATGGAAAGGGAAGCCAATCTCTTTCTTTATTTTCAATAGGGAGAATCAAACTTCTTATTTTTAATTTGTATTTGTCCTCACACTGGTCATGTACTGTTTTCTTTTAGAATTACCTTGTTGATGGCAGGAAGTTCAGAACATAATGAATGCCATCATTTCTTTCTTGGAATGTCCTCATTTCTCTGTTTCTTTCCTACTTAATATCACACTGGTGTTATTGAATTAGAATGCTTGGTAGCTCTGCTTTTAATAAGCTGTTGACTTCTGGGCAAATTGATACTCTGAGCCATGCTTTGTATGAAACACATACATATACACAATACATACACATATTACATCTATAAAACATATATAATAGAATAATATGTATTTCTAATCTCTGTGGATAATGAAGAAAGCCGATGCTAGAGGAACGTAATATCTGAAGGTCTCTGATTTGAGCTATTCTAATCACCACATAAGCATTTTCTTTGTACTCACTGTCCATTTTGATAAATGGAATTATTTTATAATTGGGATTGGTTGTACAATCAGAAACTTGGGAGAAATACAGGCTTCATAAACCTCAATTTACTCAGTTTTAAAAATGGAATTTTAAACGGCTAATGTGGATAGAGCAATTGCTTAGTGCAGGCATACATAACTCTTTTTTTTTCCCCTAAAGATTTTATTTATTTATTTATTTGAGAGAGAAAGAGAGAGAGAGGGAGAGAGAGAGAGGGAGAGAGAGAATGAGCAGGGAGAGAGACAGAGGGAGAGGCAGAGATAGAGAGAAAAATGAGAGGAAGAGGGAGGAGCAGACTTCCCACTGAGCAGAGAGCCTGACATTGGGCTGGATCCCAGGACCCTGAGATCAGGACCTGAGCCAAAGGCAGAGACCCAACTAACTGAGCCACCCAGGCGCCCCAAGCATAATTCTAAGCAATTTACATGTAGTGACACTTTTAGTCCTTAAAGTAAATCTACACAGCAGATACTACTATTATCATTCCTTTTTTTTTTTTTTTTTTTTTTTTTTTTTTTTTTACAGAAAGGAAACAGGATTTTAGCTACTTTCCTGAGCTCACATAATCAACTAGCAACAACACTGGAATTTTGACTCCCATGCCCCCATTTTTTGTAGCTACTATGTAAAACCCACCTTTACAGGGTGATGTAATGAAGAGGTAAATTAGATAATCCATTCAGGGCAATGCTTGGCACATAATAAGAATTCAGCGAATATTATCCTTACTGCTATTTTGTAGTTCATCTGTTGTTGCCGTTCTAAAGCTGTTGTCTGTCTTCTTCAGGCTTCCAGGGTAATCTATAACCTTTTTGTTAATTTACTTTGAAAAGCTTTCTTTGAACCTGCCCTGTAGAATATATTAACATGTTTAAGTGCAGAATTTTAAGGTCAGGAAATTCTGAGTTTTTTTATATTGCAATTTAAAAAAAAATGTTTACAGGATTGAATGTAAAGACTCTTCTATATATGGAGAGACTGAGCGTGGTTTGGGATTTTCTGATGCTAATAATTCATTTGTTCCTTTATTCATTGATTCAGTCAGTAGCTATCCATTGAGTGCCTACTAAATACTAGTGCACTATACTTGGTGGGAAGTCCATGAATTAAAGATTTGAAAATTAATGAATATTAGAGGTTCAAGGCACAAAGAGATTGAAACCTATTATAAGAAACTAATCTTCAAACAAAATTGACACAAACTGCATAGAACACTCAAGAACTTTTGAATCTGCCCTGTCATCTTTGTCCAGATAATTTATTGTTTCCTCAAGGCAAAATAGACTTGAATGACCCAAGGTTTTCATTAATGGTTCCTTTCTCCCTTTCCTTCTTTCTTCCTTCCGGCTTCCTTCCTTCCTTCCTTGTCTCAGCTAATTGCTTTGGAATACCTTGGCATCTGAGATATTCTTATGGTTAATATTATAAGACTCTGATGAAAAACTTATCTTCCTCTTAGCAAACACAAAACCTGTAAAAGCAAAATGTTGAACTTACAAATGAAGGAAGCAAGAAGTCTGATACAGTAAAAATGTTCAAATTTGAATAATTAATCATAAAAATGATTACACTCTGGAAAGTTTCTTTTTGTGCTGCTCACCTCAAGGTCATTTTTTGCCACAATCACCAGCCATAAGTGGAGGTGTAGGAATACTGTTGAGTAAGTATAACAGGGTTTGGGTGGTTTGGTTTCAAATTCCAGCTCTGCCTCTTACCATGTTATGGCAATTTACCCAATCTCTTTACATCTCAGTCTCTGCATCTGGGAAGTGGGTTGATATTATAGGAAAAGAAAATAACTTTCCCTCTAGCCTTCTAGGTTCTTGTCTGAGACCACTTGCAATAAAAGACAGATTATTAAGAAAAAAAAATTCAGAACTTTAATAATATATATACTTCCTGTATACAGAAACATGGGAGATATGCAGGAAAACCAAGTCCCTGAAATGATCCAAACCATCACCTTAAATATCATCTCCAGCTAAAATCAAAAGATTTCATTTTATTTATATATATTTTTTAAAGATTTTATTTATTTTTGACAGACAGAGAGACAGACAGAGAGAGAGGAGAAAGCAGGCTTCCCACTGAGCAGAGAGCCTGATGCAGGGCTTGATCCCAGGACCCTGTGATCATGACCTGAGCTGAAGGCAGAGGCTTTAACCCACTGAGCCACCCAGGCACCCATAAAATCAAAAGATTTTAGAGGTAGGGAGTCCATTATGGGAGATTATCAGACAAAACACAGCAAACAAGGGTAAGGTTGTCATGTAGATTTGGGTCCCTGCCTTCTCCACTGATGAAAGTTTCTAGAGTTTTAATGATCTCTCTCTCTCTCTCTTTTAAGATTTTATTTGTTTATTTATTTGGGAGAAAGAGAGGGAGATCAAGCCATGTGCAAGTGGTTGGGAGGGTGGGTGTGTTGTGGGGTCCGGGAAGGAACAGAGGGAGAGGAGAAGGGAGAGGTAGAGAGGAAGAATTTCAAGCAGACTCCACACTGAGTGCAGAGCCAGTCACAGGGCTCAATGTCAGGACCCTGAGATCATGACCTGAGCAGAAGCCAAGCACTGCACACTTGACTGTGCCACCAAGAGGCCCCTAGAACTTCAATGATCTCCATAGAAAGAGGACAATGCCCTTACAAGGGGAGATTTTCTTTACCTATGTAAACTTCCCTTACAAATGTAAGTGCCTCTTAGAAAAGAGTAATTTCCGCTGGTTTTCAGAGCTTCTCCTATGTCTATTTGCAGTTTTTTAAAAAGAACCAACTCAACATAGTCCTTATGCCAAAAAGACATATCTTGGAGTGGCAAATTTGGCTTCCCATTAATACTATGATGCACTTCAAATTTTAGCTGTATTAGTCAGGTAATGAATATAAAGCAATTATTAAATACTAACTGTGAGTGTTAAGTGAGAAAATTAATTCATAAATGCTCAATAAAGCAGGAGTCCAATAAAATTTTGAAATTCTATAAGCCAAAGCCTTTCTGTCTTCCTTTTCATTTCCCCTTTGCACTATTTCTGTACAGCTACCAGAGTAATCCTGTTGGATTAAGTCAAATCAAAATATGCATATCCTTACCTTGATCTGTAAGTCCTTATCTGGTCTGCATTCCATTTGTTCTCTGACCTCATTTCTTTCTACTGTCCTGTTTGCTTTCTCTGGTTAGGTCATATGAGCTCAGGACCTTTTTGCTCTTCTTGGAACAGGAGAGGTACAATCTCCGTCCAACACCCCCCCCCCGCCCCCACCTCCCAAACCCTATGCAACTGATGTACTGATGCTGCCTCTTTGGGAACACCTTTTGACCTATTTACCTCCCAGCTTGCTCCTTACTTTCTTGAGGTTTTTACTTTTATGTCACTTTATTTTTCAGACTTTCTGTAACCATCTTATTAAAAATAACAATTCCCTTCCCAAATACTTCTAAGCGCTCTTATAGGCTTTGTTTTCCCCCATTAACACTTATTACCATTCAATATATGCTAGAATCTACTAATTTTTGCTATTTATTGTTTGTCTCCCTCAGTAGACTTTAAACACCGTGAAGGTAGGGATTTGTGTCTCTTTTGCTCACAACACAAGAAGATTCTAGCATTCAGAAGACCCTCAATAAGCATATGAAAATATAAATTGTTCCAAAACAAGAAAGATAAGCATCCAAAATTATAGAGCATGAATAAAAGAAATACTGTGGATCAGAATCTGTAGGATGGCATTGTGAAGAGGAAGACCTGAACCGTACTTTAGAATGATTTGTGTAATTTGAGATGAGAGAGAAACCAACTAGGAGATTATAAAGTTATCTTATATCATCATTGATTATCTCAGTCATTTATTAGTTATTTTAGGTAAGTGATACCAAGATATTTAACCCTCTAACCAGATATTATCATTGATCTTAACCAGTTTTCTGTATCATACTTATGATCCAGTACCTCACACTTTCTATCAACCCAAAAAGTCCCATATTTGTAAATGTGATAAACTAATAGTGTCCTTTAAATCCCAAGAAATGGTTCAGTCTGAGAAACCCTTCAAGAAAGACCCTATACATTTATAAGAAACAGATAAGTTCCAATTTTAAATTAAGCAATAGGCATATCACTTGGGAATCCTATGGACTTTCTCTTCCATGTCTATTAACTAACTACGTTAAGTTAAATGAAATGAAGTGAAATTTTTGAGAAACTGCAGAAGGCCTTCTCTTTGCATTTGTTAAATGAAATGTGAATCTGTTTTGAGTAATGGGAAAGTGTCTTTATTTGTGTGGTGTTCTGATTAATATAAAAAGTACTTGAGTGTTGTTCTGTACTATAATCTGTGAAATGTAGTTACCAATTTGAGACATCCCTCATCTCACTCTCAGAAGCATTTATGTCTAAAGAAAATTGTGGCCCATAATAATCACCCCTCCTAAACAAATATATGGTGTAGAATAGAAAAAAAAATACTCTCTTTTTGCTTGACTTAATTTTATTTTCTTGCTTACATCTTAGGAATCGGATGGCTCAAATGAAATATTGTTATTGGTCTTAGACAGTTTCATTGCTATTAGCTGTACTGTGCATATATTCAGTGACTTACATTTTCTGTGGCACTGCCAAATAATGTTTGCATTTGATAAAATGTGTTACATATTATAGTCTTATTAAATTAAAGCTCATTTCATTTGTCTCAGTTACTGAAACCACATTCTGAAGCATTCTGTGCATTTGTGTTTTTGTTTTTATTCTTGTGAAGTTAAGGTTTTCTCTAAGTGAATTAGTGATGAACCAGGAAATATTTATGAAGTGTCTATATCATTAAGATATTAAGGAAGTTTAACAAATTATTTTCAATGTTAATTCTTTTCAATCTTTCCTATTAACATCCAACCTGAAAATTTTATCACTTTGTGAATTAATCAGCTTTATTGAGGACCCATAAAATTGTTTATCCTTAATCTAAAATGCCTTAAATTCATTGTTGATTGAAGAAGTGATCACATACTTTTATGTGATGAAGGCAGGTCTATGAGGGCAGGAATCATATCTAATTTATTATCTTATCAGAATAATTTGACCTTGTCAAGGCCATAGTAGTTGCTCAGTAAGTATTTGTTAATTAAGTAATTAACAAACATATAACAAAATTTTCTCTAGTTGTTTGCTATTTTAAAAGGAATTGCAGTGTTAAATAAAAACATAGTATCAGATACTTTACAATCATCAAGAAACCTGAAGTCTGATAATTGTTTCAAATTTTTAAAACTTCTGATTTTCCCTGAGATATCCTAAAATATTTTTTTTCTTTTCATTTCCATGTGTTCTGATACTAAGTTTAACTCAGGCAAACCAGTGTGGTGGAGTAGATTGGATACAGAGAGGGCAAACCTGGATTAACAAGTGTGTAGATAGGTCCCTTTCCCAATTCACGTTACTTGGAGTTAGTCTGGAATTATGCATTGGTTTCCTTTGGCAAATCCTAGCTAAGACCTGTATGCTAGTGTCTACACACATTAGCATTTTTGCTCGAAAACATGTTCCAATTGAGTTGACAAATTTTGTGGTCACTGTACCAATGATTCATTCTTTCCATGATGACTGGTTTGTCATCCAAATTTTCAAGTTCTCCCTGCTGACTACCTAATATTTGTAGGTAGATTTAGAAAGCTGACTCTAATTTGAGAAATTCTAAAATTAAGTGTAAATAAACACAAAAGTCATGCAAATTACCATCCCTTAGTTCTTTCAAGAAATGAGCTCACAGAGCAGTGCTTGAGATCTAATTCCTGTATTGTTAGGACAAATTCAGAAGCTTCAGTCCAAATGTACCAGATGCTTCGTGTCAAGTACCAGCAACAGCAATGCTATTAGCATCATAATGAAGGACACGATGACACATTCGATATCAAAAGAATGGCTTATATTCTTCCTCTCACAAAATTACACAAGTTGCCAAACATCTAAATTGGTATTGAAAACTTCACTTTTCTTACCGGAAGCCAGATATTGCCCCAACTCTACTTTTCCTTAATTAGCAAGATATTCTCTGTATATAAATATCTAGGCATGTGTACAAGTTTTAGATATAATCACATCCTTGAAATAATTTATCTTTGTTATAGTCTTGATTTATGCATGATATAAGTAACTTTGTTTATGGCCCTTTGATACTCAAAACTTTATTTTGTCTAAGCAATCAGGATAACACATATGATTATTCAAACTAATCAATCTCATTTTTGGCAGAAAGGAAACTATAAGCTATGAGATCTGACTGCTCAGTTTTCAATTTTCTGTTCTATCATCAAGAGGACATAAGGATTGTTTAGGATTTGATGCATTTTTTTTTTTCAAATGTATACCTTAATGGATAAAGGATAAGTTTTAGATTCAAATAGATCTGGGCTTGAATCCCAACTCAGTCAATTACTAGTTTGTGACCTGGGCAAGTTATTTGATCTTTTTCAGCTTCATTCTTTTTGCTTGTAAAATTAAGATAACAATGCTCCCTTTCAGGAGGTTATAGGATTATAGGAGATGATGCACTTAATGTGTCTAGCCCTGTGCCTGGCGCATAATAAGGGCTTATCCTTTCCTACCCACCCCCCCAACAAAATTACCAATGCTTTGAAGAAAAGAACTGTTTTATTATTCTCTGTTATATCTCTTTCTTATGTTTCTATCCTGGTTTCTCAAAAATGCCACCTACATTAATAAATACATATGGCATTTATTTTATTTCTAGAACATGACTATAAACCTGGCATTTCTTAAGGTTTGTCTGATAATACCTGTCAGTCTCCTGTACTCTAAATCCCAACCTCTCGAGTCTCCTCTGACAATTGCAGTTCCCAAATGTTGCCTTGTCCCATCTTCACTTTCAACCCATCTCTACACTAGCACTATTCTTTTAGCGGGTACATATTTTCAAACTAATATTGCCAATCTAAAAAAAAGATGAAGAAGAAGATAAAGAAGAAGAAAAAGAAGAAAGAGCCCCCTCTATTCTACATTCTAATCTAGGATTCCAGTGTTCTTCTTGGCCTAGAACCATGCTCTTTGTGATAAAATTTGGCACTCTTCTCTTGGCTTTGTCACCAACTGTTTTTTCCTCAAGCCTTAGCAACCTGGTCTCTGACTCACTCTGCAGTATTTCTGTTCTCTCCAAAACACTATAGCCTACTGTTTGCCAGATGAAAGTATTTATCAGTCTTTATCCTGCTTTGCCTCTTGACTTCACTATTGATTGGACTTCATATCTAATGCTTCACCTAAGAGTTAGAAGTAAAATCCAGCTTTCCATTCATTAAACCAACCAGCTACAGAGGAAAAACAAATCTGAATTTCCTTGATTATTGCATTTTTCATCTATTATAATTGTGTCTTTAGTTAGATTAACATTGTCAGTTAAACTATTAGCATTTCAGGCAGGGGTTTCTAGTTGTTTTCTATTGATATTGGTTATTCAATATTAATTATCTTGACAATTATGCAAATTTAATATTTTAACATATTTTTGGAAAGATACGCATAAAATTATTTGCTATTACCTGAAATTTACCATTCTGTGTTTGTATTACGTGTTTCTTGATAATTGTTCTGCTTCCTAGGTCATTTCTTGTTTATTCAGCCAAATCTATTTAATCAAAGAAAATGATGAGAATTTTCCATAAATGTATACCAAAGAAATTTCTTAAGCATATTATTTTCAGTATTGATGGTTTTTTAAATGAAAAAAGACCAAGTGTCATTCTGAAAGGAGAGCAGCAGCCGACTGGAGAGAGGGATAAAGAGGAAAGAGGAGGATGGGGGGTTGCAATGGACACTTGTATTCTGAGGCAGATGGGAGCATGGCGCTTTCCAGGAACTGAAAGAAGGCTAATGAACCAGGAAAAGTAAGTAGGGAATAGATTTCGACCTTTGGAGCATTTAGAGATTTAGGTCTTTATCTTTAAAATAATGTAAATCCTTAGTAAGACCTTAAGCTTTATGGGGGTAAGATGACGGAATTAGATAAACTTTATAAAAACATCAGTGGCTACAGCTAGGAAGGAAACCAGAATGAGGACAAAAAGCCGCAGGGTCTACTGTGGTTGTCTAGGAAAGAGATTATGATATTTGGAAGACAAGAATTATGGAAAGATTTAAGATATATTCAGGAAATAAAACTAAACGTGAAAGGAGTTACTGAAAGATTGTTCAAAGGGGTATCAAAGTAAGGGGTGTATGAAGTATTTTTTCAAAATATTCAATTGAGCATCTATAGTAAAATAGATGAATAAATAACATGTAGGAGACCAAGTTAGGATCAGAAAGAATATGTAAATCAGGACTTTGGGTAGGAATAGAGATGGCACAGATCGGGACTACAAGAAGTATAGAAAAAGGAGAAGGAATTTGGAAACAACAGGTATCTTCCATTTGCTTCTACTTCTCCATGCCATATGCTTCCCTGTACCTCTCCCAAATCCTCTTTTTTGGGGGAGGGGAGGGGAAGGCATGCATGCCAGTGAGGAACAGAGGGAAAGGGAGAAACAGCATCTTAAGCAGGCTCCATGCCCAGTGCACAGCTGAATGCAAGGCTTGCTCTCATGATCCTGAGATCATGACCTGAGCCAAAATCAAGAGTCTCACACTTAACCAACTGAGCTACCCAGGCATCTTTCCCCCAAATTCTCTTGAAGTGTCTTCTTTCTTCATTTCTGGTGACCCATCCGGAATCATTATATATTTGCTAGGATACTGGTATTACCAGCCTAATTGTGCAGGAGGAAATTATGTTCTTTAATTCCCATGGCACTATTCCAAGAAACTTAATGTGTGTCACAGACTTCACAGAAGGATTAGAGTGTTTGTGTATGTACACAGACACACAGACACACACGCGTGTGTGCACACATGCACACACACAAACACACACACACACACACACACAGCTATTTAAGGCCTCTTTCATTAAGGTTCATCCTTGGCATTTCTCCATAGAAAACTATTCTTTGAACCACTCTTAGGAAATCTCTGTACATAAAGTGGTGTATAGTCAATTCAACAGCACTCTAGTGATGAAACATTATTCATCATTGTGTACTTTTCTTGTATTTAATATTAACATTCAAAATCTGAAGTAAAAAAATGATAGAAAATTCCAAATGATTTTTTTTAAGATTTTATTTTTAAGTTGTCTCTATGCCCAACATAGGGCTCAAACTCATAACCTTGAGATCAAGAGTTGTCAGTCATTTGGAGCAGTGCCTGGCTGGCTCAGTTGACAGAGCATGTACTCTTGACAATTAGTTAATCAATTAATCTATCACAAATAGTATTTAATTTTATACCTTGTGCAACATATTACATCAGAATGCACGGCATTGAATATAAAAAAGAATCAGACTTACTCCTCTCTTCAAGAAACCTTCAGTGTAATCAAGTACATGAAACACATACATATATAGGCACCCAAGAAATTTTCCATTTATTTTTCAGCTGTTTTTTTTTTTTTAAACATTACTGTTGTCAGAGAAGTGTGATAGTTTCTCACATATATCACATCAAATCCTCTCAAGGTAAACATTTTCATCCTCATCTAACCTATGAGGAAACTAAAGCTCACAACTGTGATGATAGAAAGTATTTTCAGTATTAAGAAATTAATCCCTTCCTAGAATAATATGTTTATAATAGAAAATGGCATTTTGAACCAGAGGAAGTAAGCTTAAGTTCAGAAAACTTAAAAAGAAAAATGAAAACATGCAATGATATAACTACTGTGGAAAACAGTATGGAGGTTCCTCAAAAATTCAAACTAGAATTACCATACAATCCACTATGTGATATTTACCCAAAAAGGAAAAAAAAAACCCACTAATTTGAAAAGGTATATACATGGTAATTGCAACATTATTTACAATAGCCAAGACTGGATATAGCTCAGGTGTCCCTCCATAAATTAATGTGTAAAGTAGAAGTGATACACATACCCCAAAATGGAATATTAGTGAGCCATAAAAATGAAGGAAATTTTTCCAGTTGTAACAACAGGGATGTAACTAGAGGGTACTTTGCTAAGTCCAATATTTCTCAGAGAAAAACAAATATCATATGATTTCACTCATATGTGGAATTAAAGAAACACAGTAAATGGAACCAATAACAAAAAAGAGACAAAAATCAGACTCCCTAAATACAGAGGAACAAACTGGTGGTTGCCAGGGAGAGATGGGTATGGGGATGCTGAAATAGATGCAGGAGATTAAGAACACACTCATCTTGATGAGCACTGAGAAATATATAGAATTGTTGAATTATTATATTTATATCTGAAACTAATGTACATGGAGTTAGAAATGTAAAAAAATACACTAAAAATTTATATGAAAAAATAATTCTAAATAATCAATAGTCAAGTTAGAATCAGTGCTAGAATTTAGAAAATAACACTGGTCATAATAAAAATTATTCAAAACAAAACTTGTGACACTTGTGAAAGTGGAATATAAATGTTCTCATTAGAAAAGAAGATCAAATAAATTATGACCTAAGCATCTAATTTATAAGGATACAAAAAAGAACACTAAAACAAATAAAAATAAAGTAGAAAAAGGAAAACAATAAATAGGAGACCTTAACTTAAAAAACATTTTGACGCAACAGAATCAAGAAAGTTACATTTGTTTGTTTTAAGTATCAATATCATTAATATCGGACAAGACTGACAAAATTAAAAGAATATACGTAGGGACACCTGGGTGACTCAGTGGATTAAGTCTCTGCCTTCGGCTCAGATCATGATCCCAGGGTCCTGGAATGGAGCCCCACATCAGGCTTCCTGCTCCGTGGGGAGCCTGCTTCCCCCTCTCCTGCTCCCTCTACTTGTGCTCTCTCTCTATCCCAAATAAATAAATAAAACATAAAGAAAAGAATATACCTAAAAACATATTAGAGGTAAAGCCAAGATATAGAGATAAAGCAGGAATTTGTAAATTATGAGTGATTATGAATAACTCGAAGGCCATAATTTTTCTTTATTTTAATTCCAGTGTAGTTATCATTACAGTGTTTTATTAGTTTCAGGTGTGCAATATAGTGATTAAACAGTTCCCTATATCACCAACTGCTCATCAAGATAAATGTAGTCTTAATGTCCTTTAGAGATTTCACCTATCCCTCTATGCACATCCCCTCTGGTAACCACCAGTTTGTCCTCCATAATTAAGAATCTGTTTTGGTTTG
The DNA here is from genome assembly GCF_964662115.1 of Mustela nivalis. NCBI lineage: Eukaryota > Metazoa > Chordata > Mammalia > Carnivora > Mustelidae > Mustela > Mustela nivalis. The sequence continues at coordinate 49,474,144 of NC_139021.1, forward strand.
TCTCTCTTTCTTTCTTCCTCTTTTTTTTTCCCTTTGTTCATTTGTTTTGTCTCTTGATTTCCAAGAACAGTGAAATCATATGATATTTGTTTTTCCTCTGGCTTATTTCACTGAGTGCTATACTCTCTAGTTCCATCTATGTTGCTGAAACGGCAGGATTTAATTTTTCTTTATGGCATAATATTAGTGTATATATATATATAGGCCACATCTTCTTTATCTATTAATCTATCAATGGACACTTACACTGCTTTCATAGTTTGACTACCGCAAGTAATGTTGCAATAAACATAGGGGTGCGTATATCCTTTTCAATTCGTGCTTTTATATTCTTTGGGTAAATACCCATTGGTGCTTTTATATTCTTTGGGTAAATACCCAGTAGTACCCAGTAGTACTGTATGATTACTGGATCATACAGTAGTTCTATTTTTGTTTGAAGAACCTCCATAATGTCTTCCATAGTGGCTGCACCAATTTGCATTCCCACCAAGAGTGAACAAGTGTTCCTCTTTCTCCATATTCTTAAAATACTTATTTCTTGAGTTTTTGGTTTTAGCTATTCTAACAGGTGTAGGGTGATATTATGGTGGTAATAATTTTCAAAACATAAATTATGTGGACAAGTTTTTGGAAAAAGTGTAACTTACTAAATTTGATTCAAGAATAGAAATTCAACTAGAAGCTTAAAATTTCTTAACTAAAAAAAATTTCTTAACTAAAATTTGTGGCAAAATTATTTGTTTTGAAATTAAGAGTTTTTCAGATTTTAGAATATGGATATGACATATATATTTTATTTTATATAATATTGCTAGTAGGCAAACACAAAATATTTTGATTGCATGATTTCAGCTACAGAAGTTTCAACCTCACGATCATTAAGGAAATTGATTGACTATTCAAAAAATTACCCATAAGGAAAATGCTAGACACAATTTAAACATATACTTAGATAATTGCTGTCTTGCACATGTTTATGAGAGAAAAAAACAAAGCAGAACCTCTTTACAACTGTTTTTTATGGCATAAGTTTTCCTTGCTGCAAAAATAGAAAGCAACCATATGATAATGAAACATTATATTGTAATCTCTTTCATGTACATGGAGAGAACATCTTAAAGAAAATATTAACAAACCAAATTTAGTGACTTAACAACACCATTAATTGGTTTATTCTAGTAATGAAAATCTAGTTCAATGTTAGAAAATATATTAAAGTAATTTATTGCATTTATAGATTGAAGATCAAACTGTGATCATCCTAACAGATGCATAAAATAATCATTCATGAATTAAAACAAAAATATACTTGGGGCACCTGGATGGCTCAGTGAGTTAAGCCTCTGCCTTCGGCTCAGGTCATGAGCTCAAAGTCCTGGGATCAAGCCCCTCATCAGGCTCTCTGCTAGCAGGGAGCCTGCTTCTTTCTTTCTGTCTGCCTCTCTGTCTACTTGTGATCTCCGTCTGTCAAAAAAAAAAAAATCTTTAAAACAAAAATAATATACTTAGCAACATAGTATATTGATATGATGAAATTTGGAGAAAAAAATTAACATTTAATAATAAAATGTCAAAAGCATTTTTCTTTTAAATAAAGAATAAGACAAGGCTATTCACTGTCCTGATTTTTATTCAATATTATCCTAAAGGGATTAGTCAGGAAAAAGAAAGGGAAAGACATACTATTTTGAAAAAGAAATAGACATCAGCATTGCAGATATATGATTTACAACACAGAATCTCCAAAGAATCTATGGAATTAATAAGAGAGATTAGTACAGTTGCTAAATATAAAATGAATTCTATGGCATTCCTCTACATCAGAAAATAAAAGAAACTTCTATTTAAAAATATAGGATCTGAGTACAACCAAAAACATAAGGTACTAAAAATAAACCTCACAAGATATATAAAAGATTTTTCTTAAAAAATCATAACATTTTATCGAAGGGCCTTAGTAACCTTAATAAATTACATTATATGCAAGGATGGGAAGATCCAGGAACATAAAGGTATAAATTCTCCAACAAACAATATAAAAATTCAAGGCAATTCCAATTAAAATTTTCACAGATTATTCTCATGGAACTTGACAAGCTGATTTTTATATAGATATGAACAATTAAAGAGCAAAGGTAGACAAAACAGTTCTGAAGGACATTTTGACACTTCACCTAACAGATACTGAGATTTGATACAAATCTCGAGAAATGAAGGCAGTGTGATATTGTCACAGGGAAGAAAATAGTAAAGATGCAAATCTGAATACATATGGCCATTTATTTATGAGAGGGATTGAAAATGAAAGAGACTTTAATAACTGAAGAGAAGAAAAAAACAAGTTAAGCATATTGTAGGGGTCAAGAGTAGGCTGCCCCAAGATGGGCCACTTTGGCATAAAGATTATTTTGAGGTAAAAGTAATCAAAACTTAGCAGATGCGAGTCTCCCCCTCAACTGCCTAAATTTAGTTTGGAAAAGAGAGCCTATACCAAGAAGAAAGCTATTAAGAGAGACTCCTTTGATATAAGAAACTTATCTACATAAATGGGCAACCATTGCTGTAGAAACATCTCTTTTCACCTTTTTATAAATGGTCCTCTCCCCTTTGTATCCTTAGACCTTACCCTTCTGCTTAGCTCATTTAAGTTTCCTGTTGCCTCATTGTCTTTGGAGTTTTGTGTCTGTGTGGATATCTTGTATACATGTCTATTGAATTTGATTTTCTCATATTAATCTGTTTTTTATTAATTTGATTCCAAGTCTAGCTAGAAGGATCATAGTACAGAGGAAAGTCTTCTTCCCCAACAATATGAACAAACCATATATATGACAAGAAGAAGGTACTAGTTAGATAGGATTTCCAGGGAATGCTTCTCTGAACAGTTAACTGAAATAGAGACTGAATTATCTAAATATATCCAGAAACATCAAGTGTGAGGGAGAAATGTTTTTGACAAGTTAGAGGCACAGTAGGAAAACAGAGAAAGAATGACAAAGAAAGTAGTAGATGAGTAGATGATGAGGTCAGAGGTAGGTATTGTGTGGGGAAAGGATGCAAATCATATAAGGTGTTGAAGGTTCTGGGAAGAATTTTGGATTTATTCTGAGAGAGAAGGAAATCTATTGATGGGTTTGAAGGAGATCTGACTTTGATTTGTAAAAAATATTTAATTTTTTTTAAAGATTTTACTTCTTTTTTTGACAGACAGAGATCACAAGTAGGCAGAGAGGCAGGCAGAGGAAGAGGGGGAAGCAGGCTCCCTGCTGAGCAGAAAGCCCAATGCGGGGCTGAATCCCAGCGCCCCAGGATCATGACCTGAGCCGAAGGCAGAGGCTTTAACCCACTGAGCCACCCAGGTGCTCTTAAATATTTAGTTTTTTAAAAAAATGTTTTTAAATTGTGATAAAATGCATATAACATCAAATTTACCCTCCTAACTTTTAAGTCAGTTTGGTACTGTTAAGTGTATTTACATGGTGGTTTAACCAATCTTGTAAATGTAAATCGGCCCCCATTAAACAACTCTCTACTTCCTGCTCCAGCTCCTGGCAGCCACCATCTCATTTCTGTTTGAGTCTGACTATTCAACATAACCTCATGTAAGTGGAATCATACAGTATTTGTCTTTTTGTGATTGGCTTATTTTACTTAGCATGACCTCAAGGTTCATCCATGTTGTAGCATGTGTTAGAATTCCCTTCCTTTATAAGGCTGAATAACATTTCCTTTATTGATCACATTTTATAGATCTATTCATTTGTTGACAAGCATTTGCGCAATAAGCTTCCATCTATTGGCTATTGTGAATAATGCTGCTTTGAACATGGGTGTATATGTATCTCTGAGACTCTTTGAATTCTTTTGGCTATAAACCCAGACATGAAATTGTTGGATCTGGTCTGATTTATTTTAAAGGCATCATTTCAGTCGCTATATGTCAGGAACACAAGATGAAAGCAAGGAGACCAGTAAGAAGAGCTTATCCCCAAATCCAAGAAGGTGAATTAGTGGTCTTGGGTTGGAGCTGTAGTGGTGCAGAGAGTGGTAAGATGGTTGCAACCTGGTGGTGTCAACTGAACGAGTTTCTGTATTAGAAGAGGGGGAGAGAGGAGTTCCTGGTCACTCTAAGAGGTTTGACTTGAGCAATTACAGAAAAGGAAGCAGGAAGCAAGGAGATATTGGCTGGGGGGCGGGATTTGCTTTAGAGTGTGGAGATAATTAAAAGTGTGGTTTGATATTCAAGTGGGCATATCAAGTAGTGAATTTTATATTTTTCTGTAATTGAAGGTAAATCTAAAGACTAAAGATAGAAATTTGGGAATTGTCATCAGTGTGTCAATGGTATTTTAACCCAGGAGACTAGATGAAGTCCCCTAATAAGTGAGTATAGATGGAGAAAAGAAGATGTTCATAGACTGGGGCTGGCTGACAGAAGTTGAGAAGAGGAGAATGAGAGTGGAAAAAGCAGCGAGGGAGAAGAGAAGCAAGGTGACTGGTTATGCCTTCAAAGTCCAGTGAAGAAAATTATTTTATTAAAGAGGTAGTGATGAAACCTTGCAAAAGCTGCTGAGATCAAGGGTAGTTAACAAAAGAAAAAGTAAAAATGAACTTTAAACACGTAAAAATAATTAATGGTACACAATGGAAGGAAAATGCAATTTTAAACTGCATTGAAAAACCACTTATTATCGATCAGTTTGGTAAGCATCCAAAGTTTTGACCACATTCCCTGATAAGAAGTTGTGAGGAAATAAGTACACATATATAGCCAGTGAGAATGAAAAATGGTTAAATCCCTATGCAGGGAAATTAAGCAATAATTAGAAGGATAATAATAGAAAAATAATTAGAAAAATAATATATGCATTTATCCTTGACCCACTTATATCAAGGAATCCACTCTATTTTGCTCTGGGAAAAAATATACAAAATGAATGACTGCTGACCAGTTTTCAGTGCCATTAAAACAACAACAATAATCCACAGCTACAAACAACAAAAAACCCAGGAGTAAGTTAATCTGCTTAAAAGAGACATTAAGAAAAAAACAACCACCACCACACACCAAAAAAAACCCCTAAATACCGAATTTAGTGTGTTGATCTTGTCTGGTCCTCCTTTGAATAAAATAAGTATACAAACACATTTTTGAGATAGTTGAGGAAATTTGGTTATGGACCAGATTTTATTTTATTTTGTTTTTTATTTATCTTTTAAAAGATTTTAAAAATTTATTTATTTGACACAGAGTGAGAGATCACAAGTGAGCAGAGAGGCAGGCAGAGAGAGAGAGAGAGAAGCAGGTTCCCTGTTGAGCAGAGAGCCTGATGTGGGGCTTGATCCTAGGACCCTGAGATCATGACCTAAGCTGAAGGCAGAGGCTTAGCCCACTGAGCCACCCAGGAGCCCCTTATTTTATCTTATTGTTAATTTCATTACTATTCCTTCTGTCAGATGTAATAATGTATTTTGGGATTTTTGAAGGAAATTGTTTATAGTTTTAGGACCACATATTGAAGTAGAGAGTGATGAAATACTGTAATATTGGAAATTTGCTTTAGCATATATCACCTTTATGAGTTTTAAATACTTTAGCAAATGTAAAAAGAAAGTGAGAAAATCTTGATAATGAATTTGAATGCTAGGTAAGGGACATAGTTTGAATATGTAAGGACTTAGCATTATGTCTTCCAGGTAAATAAATTTATCCATGTTTATTGTATATGGCAGGATTGCCTTCCTTTTATTTATTTATTTTTTATTTTATTTTATTATTTTTTTTAAGATTTTATTTATTTATTTGACAGGCAGAGATCACAAGTAGGCAGAGAGGCAGGCAGGAAGAGAGGAAGAAGCAGGCTCCCTTCTGAGCAGAGAGCCCCATGCAGGACTCGATCTCAGGACCCCGAGATCATGACCTGAGCCGAAGGCAGCGGCTTTAATCCCCTGAGCTACCAGGCGCCCCGGGATTGCCTTCCTTTTAAAGGCTAAATAATACTCCATTGCATTACCACATAATCTCTATTGACTTATCCATCAGTAGACATTTCGGTTGTTTCCATGTCTTGGTTATTGTGAATAATATTGCAATGAACACAGCAGCACAGATAAGTCTTCAGGATTCTGCGTTCACTTCCTTTGGATATATACTCAGAAGTGGGATTACTGGATCATATGGTAGTTCTATCTTTAATTTTTTGAAGAAACTCCATACTTTTCTCCATAGCAGCTGCACCATTTTACATTTTCTCCACTAGTGTACAAGTAACAGAAGGACAAATACTGCATGATTCCAATTATATGAGGCATCCAAAATAGACTCATAGAAAGGGGAGAAGGAAAAGGGGAGCTGCCATTTAACTCATGAAGTTTCAGTTATGTAAGATAAATTCTAGAGCTCTAATGTACACCCTTATGCCTGTGGTGAACAACATTGTATTGGTACTTAAAAATCTGTTGAGAGTAGATCTCCTGCTAAATGTTCTTACTATAAAACAAACAAACAAATATGTAAAAAACAAAAAAAAAAGAATAAGTAGGGCTATATGGGGTTTTATTATATTACTCTTTCTAGTCATATATATGTGAAAAATTGATAATAGTTTTTTAAAGTTGCTGATGTTAAGTAAGTAATAAGAATAAAAATTGGCTGTTAGAATTGGCATTGCAATGGTGACCTTCACAAGAGCTGTTTCAGTGGCCAGTGAGGGGTAAAATACTGGTTTGTGTAGGTACAGAAGAAAGAAATTACCAAGAGAGACTGCAGATGAGTTTTGGAATAATAATGTAGGAGGGACCAAAGGAGTATGTGAAATCAAATTCTGTTTTTTAAAAAATTCTGAATTGAGTTATTTCAACATGTTTTGATGAAATCAGATCATGTTATGCCCATAAGAAAACATAATTAGAAGTTCTTTTGAAAACATGTAATCAGGATGAAGAGGTTAGAGAAATTGAAAAGGGCAGCCTTTTGTGTTTATCTCAAAATGGGAATGGTTTTGCCAGAGAGACTAAAATACCTGAATCCCCTTAGGCAAAATGCTCTCATCCTTGGACACATGGTATACCAATATCTCTACTCTTATTCTTTCTCTAGTTCTCTGTAGGTTACTAATACCTTTCTATTTGATACATTCTATCTTTAAAATAATGGCACAATAATGACATTACTTTTTTTCGTCCCTGTGACTTAGTTTTTTAAATAGGCTCCATACCCAACATGGGGCTTGAACTCACAAACCTGAATCAAGAATCACACACTCCACCAACTGAGCCACATAGGCACCCCAATAACTTATTAACTTCTTGAAAAAGTCGTTATTTTATCCCCTGTATAGGAATGACAAATGAAATTTGGTAACAAACTTTACTAAGTTACCCCTCAAATTGTAAATGAGCAGGAGTTGAAAATCATCAGAGTAATAATCTTTATTAACTTGTGGAATATAACATATTTAAACTTGTAGTGAGTATTACAAAGTGTTTTTCATCATGAGTATTTTTCATCATGCTATCTTGTCAGGAAAATGTTAACAAGAATAGGTTTGGTAATTTTAAGTTTCTTCTTTTGTTGGTTAAAAGATTCAGCTTAAATATAGTTTTCATCCCTGAAATTCCAAAGTTAAATAAAAATGTTTAAATATGGAATGAAAAATCAGTAAAGGTGCAATGAATATACAGAGATGGAACAATGAGAGAAAGATTAAAAAAAAAAAAATATGAGTCAGAGAAATGCCTGTTCCTGAATGTACTTAACTTCTTTGTTCTAATTTTGTCTCTTCCCTTATCATCATTCTAAAAATAAAGTTGCTTCTGGTGCCTGGGTGGTGCAGTCAGTTAAGCATGGGCCTCTTGGTTTTAGCTCAGGTCGTGATCTAAGGTTCATGGGTTCGAGCCCCATGTGGAGGCTCTGTGCTTAGCATGGAGTCTACTTAGTGTTCTCTCTCCATCTGTCCCTACACAACACCTCTCTAAAATAAATAAATACAATTAAAAAAAATAAAAAGATAGAGTTTCTTCTTATGCTTGTTCCTGCAATGCTTTTCATATTAAAAGGTAGTTTCACAATTACTTTATTTTAAACAATACTATTTAGTTAAGACACTCTCTTCTAGAATGACCTCAATCAAAACCCATGTTCATTTTGAATGACACCATCAGTTGTAATTAAAAAAAAAAAAAAATGGTCAGGGTGCCTGGGTGGCTCAGTGGGTTAAAGCCTCTGCCTTCAGCTCCAGTCATGATCCCAGCCTCCTGGGATCGAGTCCCGCATCTGACTCTCTGCTCAGCAGGGAGCCTGCTTACCCCTCTCTCTTTCTGCCTGCCTCACTGCCTACTTGTGATCTCTGTCTGTCAAAAAAAAAAAACTTAAAGAAAAAAGTCAAAGGAATTTAACAAGTTTGAAAGATTTTTTTCCTAGAGCGTCAATATCTCTATTGCAAATAAATGCATAATATTTTAATTAAGTTCTTTAAAGAACAATTGATAAACTGTCTTGGGATTTATTATAGTATAATAAATAATTTATATTTTGAGATCACATATTCACACTTATAAGACAAATTTCTCAAAAAAAAAATGGTCTTAATGCTACATACATAGGATCAGATCTCCAGAGGCAGTATCAGTCCCAACTTGAAAAGGTGCTATTTTTCACAACACAGATAGAAGTGAAGATGATGTATCCTTAAAAATGTGTTAGATAGCTCTAAAAAATTGCCCTTATTTTGACAAAGCCTGTGACATTAAAGATGCATTTGCAAAGATTGACTACAATTTTTAATGAAATGTAGCAGTAGGAAAAAATATTTTTAAATGAATATATTTTAATATAATTTTAACAGTAATGATGAACAATGATGCAAACATTAACATTTAATTTGTCCCCTGATGACTGGCACCTCTCAAAGTCTTCATCATCTCAGGGATTGCCATCTTCATTTTTATACTTGCTCAGGTCATGGGCCTCGGGGTAGTTTTGAATTTTCTCCTTCTTTCACATCCTACTCTGTCACAGAACTCCATAGACTGTACATTCCAGAGATAGTTGGAATCCTACAATTTCTGCTCATCACTTTTATGCTTATGCATGTCCAAGCATCCCCTTAATCTTACCCAGATTACTGGTCTTCCTACTTTTACTTTTACTCTTCCTCTAGTAATCTAATATAATGTAGCAGCCAAAGTGATCCTTTTATGTGTTTTTTTTTTTTTTTAAGAGATTTATTTATTTATTTTAGAGGGTCGGGGGAAGGGGCAGAGGAAGAGAGCAAGGGAGAAAGAGAATCTCAAGCAGATTCCAAGCTGATTGTGGAGCCAAATGCAGGACTTGATCTCATGACCCTGAGATCAGGACTTGAGCTTAAACCAGGAGTTGGGCACTTAACTAACTGCATCACCCATTGGCCCCACCAAAGTGATCCTTTTAAAACAGAAGTCAGATCATGTTAATTCTCTGTTCAGAATAACTCTGTGAACTATTTCTCACAGGGTAAAACCAAACTGTTAGAAATGGTCTATAAAGCCCTTCTGTTCTGGTCCACTTCTAAGCTATCTCTCCATTACTTGGTACACTTGCCCTCCCTTTCAAAGCTGCAGCCAAGAAGACTTTCTTACTTTTTCTCAATACAGCAAACACAATCCTACCTATGGACTTTGCGCTTGGCTGTTTCCTCTGTCAAGAATGCTCTTTCTGAGAAACCCAATTTATCTTCTCCCTCATCAATTATATCTCTGATCGAATGTCTCATTATTAAAATGAACTTCTCTGGTAATCTTACAGAAAGATCGTATATTGTACATGTTCTCTCTGAGACCTGAAATTATCCAAATATACAAATAGCCCTTGTTCCTTTTAGTGGGAGATGGCATATAGAGTTCAGAGTTTGGACAAGGGATTGTCATTCCTAGTAGGTTGATCCTTGTTTCTATTATTTTCTGATAAACAGCACTAGAGACTATGTATGTGTGTTCTATCTATGTGTCTATCATCTATCTACCTATCTAACCTATCATCTACTTATCTATCATTTGTCATCTCCCTACAGAAATATAGGTATGCATGGAGAAGATATATATTTATTAAAAATAAAGTGTCTGATTTCACATGAAATTTCTATTCATATTCCATATAACTGAACCTTTCTTTTTTATATGTGTATCTCCTCTCACCCACATTGAGCCTCCTGAATTGCAAGGATACTGGGGACGGTAAAATTAGAATTGTTTATTTTATCCTACATTACACACACAGCATCTTTAGAATAAGAATACCCACATTAGCACCAATTTAGTTTAAAAAAGAGGGTTTCTGGCAAAGAGGGTTTTATCCCTTCTGTCCTATTTATTCACAGTTGTGTGATACCCGGTGTCAGAACCTGCTGCCAGCACGTTCTATAGTCTCTTCTTTATGTCCTCCATTAATTTTGATTCTATAGTTAAATCACTAATCTCTAATCTTTACTACCAGTCCTGACGTCAAGGTCTTTGCAGTCATTTTGGTTGTCTGAAGGTCATTATTTAGTAAATTTTGAGTTAAGGCTCATCAGAAAAAACATTATCGGAGACCTTGCATGCTGATGACAAATTTTCTGCAAACTGTATACTTGGCAGTCATCTTGACTACATATAAAATCATTATCACTTCTTTTTTCATTTCTTTTGATTTATAATATGTTTCTGCTTTTTAAAAAAATCTTCTATTTCCCTCAGGATACTGCCTAGTTATTTGTATCATTCTTTATTTCAGACACCATTGCTTTATTTCAATTTCTAATGCCTCCCTGATTCTAGCACCCCATTTCTGAGTTACACTGTTCTTTCATATTTATTTCATTCCATTTTCTTTTCTTTTTTTTTTTTAAAGGTTTATTTATTTACTTGTTTTAGAGAGAGAAAGAGAGCATGTGAGTGGAGGGAGGGGAGGAGGGGGGCACAGAACCTCAAGCAGACTCGCCACTAAAAGCAAGCTCCATACATGTTTGGATCCCATGACGCTGAGATCATGACCTGAGCCAAAACCAAGAGTTGGGTGCTCAGCTGACTGAACCACCCAGGCACCCCATCTTTTTCAGAAAAAAAGATTTATTTGAGAGAGGAAAGAGTTTCATATTTTAAATGACTTTTCATTTGTCTTTTTATCTAGTTTGATATACTGATGTTCTGTGGCTATTTCTTCCAACCTGCCTTCATTGTCTTTAGGGATGTTATTTATTTTATCTCTTAGTCTGTGTTTCTATCTTACAATCATTGTGGATGGGAGTTCCTTTTGTTGTAGCTGCATTTATGAGATTGATTTCATTAAACTTTAAGATAACATTTCTAACTTGCATCTAAATTTCTATCTTCTGTTGTTTTTATGAAGAGTTGAAGAATACAGCAATTTATGTCATGGGAATTCCTGATTGAGTCTCTCCTTTGATATATTCTATCTCCTTTTCCTTTTGCTGCTATTGTTTCCATTTTGAGTTTTAGTCATTGACATTTCTCTGGAGCTTAGATTATTATCATGGAAAAAGAGATTAGACTTGTTCCCAGAGTTCATAGGATGTAGAATGCTCCATATCTTTGCACCTTATCATAGACACCATGTTCTCACTCAATTGTACACCCTCCCAGTTTCGCTGCTTTTCTCAAAATGATTTGTTGAGCTTTCATGTAAGGACCTGTTGGTTATGTGGTGGTTCTCAAGTTTTATTAGATGCCCCTCTGCTTCCTTCTCTTGTCATACAAACATCAGGTATCAGAGGTCCACCTACCCCTGCCCCCTGCCACCTGCTTCCATTTTGGTAATCATGAGGTATATTGTCAGGTTTTTTTTTTTTTTTCTCCTGTAGATATTTTATGCTCTTTTTGGTTGACTATCCTAGTTGCTCTATATGTTTACCCTCTTTCCAGAATTGTCCTCTGACTTTGATAAACTGAATTGATGTAACCTGATATCAAAATTATAAGGAGAATGAAAAGAAAAAAAGAAAAATATGTTTTGTTCAAAAGTTGTGTAATTCTGTGAGCATCTTATTGATTGATTGATTGATTGATTGATATTACTTAATCATAAAACATCACCAACCAAAAGATTGGAACAAATTTGCTCCTTCATATGGAAAATAAAGTTAAAAATATAAGGATCTCCAATACGTTTTAACTAATGGCTTATTTTTGTTCCTGAATTTGCATTTTCCTGGGTTGAGGAGGGACTTAATTTGTTGTGAACTTTGACAGAATAATAGAACGCTTGCATAGTGTCTTTATGACCACCTCTTACCTATGAGAACTTCTTGTCTGAACTTCCATACTTTTAAATTTTAAATTTTATTTTATTTTATTTTATTTAGCTTCCATGCCTTAAGTTTTACAGAGGCTTGCCCCCAGATGAAGGGGATGGAACACTTTGATGTGTGAGGTTTCAGGTTTGACCATAAGCAATTATAAAGACTACCTGGCAGGCTTCATGGGGGAGAGCTGCTCTCTCCACACTGGGCATTTTTTTTTCTACTCTGCCTCATATTCAGTATTTTCCATTCTTAGGCCATCTCCCTTCTCTCCCCTTCTGGTTCTTGAGTCCCTGAAATGTTTTGGGCCCCCTTGTCAGTGAAAGGATCCTTGCATATGTGCTGATCCACCTAACACTGCTCCAGAGGGAAGAATGAAACCCTGTGGGAGCCTGCATTGCCTCCTGGTAGCCTCCTGCTTGGACTGTTGCAGTAAGTAACTCAGGGCCTGACTGTTACCTTTGTTTTGACATGTCTTGATGGACCTCTGACACCTGGCAATTTGGTCCTCTTCAGCTCGGTTCAGCTCTTGACAACTGGGTGGTAAAGAGGTTCAGGACAGGTGTCCCCAGAATATGCTGCTTTGGCATGTGGATTATTTTCAGCTGCAGGCACTTGAGTCCCTGTGGGCTCAAGAGAAACTTTTGCCTCTCCCTTAACCACACAATTCTTAGAAGAATCTAAATTGGGGTCTTTGCCAGAATAAGGGCTATGATCTCTATCATAGGGCAAATAATTACCAAACATCTGCTCTTTTCTCTCCTTTTCCTCTGAAATCCCAGACCCCTCCTCCCTTCTTAGTTTGAAATGGCATGTATATCTCATTTTGCCTAATTGTCTTTGGAATTTTCACGTCTTTGTGGATTCCTCATATGTACACCTATTGAATTTTATTCTCTCTTAGTAATCTGTCTTGTGTTGATTTGATTCTTAATCCAGTTGAAAGGATCTCTGAGGGACAGGAGCTCTTGCTTCTAGTCAGGGGGTAAAATTTTCTAATTCTGGATATCTGTATGAAGGAGGCTACTTGCCTACATATATATCACATTCCTAGAAATAATCTGAATTTGTCTTACTTTTCTTTCTTCTTTCGTTTAGAACTCAAGTGAGGAAAAGAGGAGTGTTCTACATTGACCTCCTCAAAAACCTAACATCTGCTGCACCAGGCTGAAATCTTGAGGAATAAACAAGAGCGAGATTTAGGAAACAAAATGTACTTGAATACTAAGGTTTTGTTGAGCTGGGCACGTAGGGTCAGGGTTCTTGCAATTTATAGCAGCTTTAGTAGTACATTACAGCTGGGTTTTACTGTAGTATACTAATTAACTTTTAACTGATTAGGCCTGGACCAACACTCTTTAGCCTTTGGTCACATGTGATTTTTGACTTCCATGTATCATTTCAGTTTATGGCAGCTTTAACCTCAGTCAAGGGATTGTTTTAAACTTGCTTGATTTGATCTTAAGCAAGAACATCCAGGTCTCAGCAAAATCATAGTGTGTTGGGAGTTCACAAAGGCTGTGAAGGAACAGGTAGGAAATAAAACAATGCCTGTACTCCCACCACTTGAGGAAGAGCTATGGCAGAATAAAATGGTAGTGAGAGCCAGGGATATACAAAAGCTGAGGAAAATCAAGGTTTTAATCTAAAGATAGGAGTCAGCTTTGTCAATAATAAATTTATTTTTTCTTCATCTGTCTTAACTTTTTTTTAAAAAAAATTAAAAATTCCTTAATTTTTTAATTTCTGGCATCACTGCCACAACTTACAGGGCCATAAACCCAATGTAATGAAAAAGAAAAAGACAAAGCTACAACAGATAAAAGACCTCAGGAATGTACATGTCATTCACGCCACATCGCGTTCATCAAGAGCTGCACGTTTTGCAAACTGTGGCTATGACTGTCCTGGACAGGAAGGGGCTCCTATTTAAGTTGCAGGAACTACTCTGACTATGGATCATGATTCCTTCTGTGGCAGAATTTTACAGTTCCTTTAATCCATCTGAGATGAGAGTCTCCAAGTAATGGGCAGCTTTCCTGACAACTCCTTGCTCTCTCTCCTATTAAGAACTGTATCCCTTTTCTTCTGAAAATATTTTAGAACCTTTTGCTACCAAATCCACCCCTTCACCACCAGATCTATAACTATGACCATAGGGACTGCCCGAGCTTCTTCCACCAAAACTACCCCCCTCCATGGGTCCATAATTTGATTGCTGTTGTCCACTATAATATCCACAGTCATTATAGTTCCCACCACCACTATAGTTAGTTCCAAAATTTCCTCCTTCATTGTGATCATCATATCCTCCTCCACCACCACCATATCTGCTTCCTTAGCTTCCATATCCTGGTCCACCACCACCATTGCCTCCTCTACTCCTATAGCAAGGATCACTGCCATAGTTGCTGCCATCACCTCCAAATCCCCTGTGTCCACCATTACCTCCATCCTAACTGCCTCTGCTGCCACCGCCACAGCCTCCTCTTCCACCGAGGTTTCCATGATGGCCAAAGTTACCACCACCTCCAGAGTTTCCTTCGTGACACATGATGTTGCCAGATCCACCTCCATGACCTCTTTGTGATCCAGCAGACTGCATTTCTTATTCAGAAAGGGCATTTTTCACTTCACAATTATTCCCATTAACAGTGTGGTATTTCTTTCTTTCTTTTTTTAAAAGATTTTATTTATTTATTTGACACAGAGAGAGATATCACAAGTCGGCAGAGAGACAGACAGAGAGAGAGGAGGAAGCAGGCTCCCTGATGAGCAGAAAGCCCGATGCAGGACTGGATCCCAGGACCCTGAGATCATGACCTGAACCAAAGGCAGAGGTTCAACCCACTGCACCACCCAGGCGCCCCAGTAGTGTGGTATTTCTGAACAGTTTTATCGACTGTATCATGATCACTAAAAATTACAAAGCAAATCCTCTCTTTTTTCTACTCTGCTGGTCTTCTGTAACTTCTATGGTTTCAATCTTGCCATACTTTTCAAAATAGTCTCTCAAATTATTTTCTTCTGTGTCTTACTTAATACCACCAATGAAAATTTTCTTCACTGTTAGATAGGCACCAGGCTTTATAAAAACAGCTCTCTTTGTTTCCACTATATGCCCATCAACCTTGTGTGGAGGGGCACACATTATTGCAACTACCTCTTCAACAAAAGAGTAAGTCACAAAACCAAAACCCCTGGAACGTTTTGTTCAGAGGTCTCTCATCACCACAGAATTTGTAAGTGTGCCCCATTTTTCAAAATGTTCTCTTAAGCTATCATCTGTAGTTTGAAAGCTCAAACCACCAAAAACCAGTTTTCTCAACAGCTCAGTTTCCTTTGGATCATGACCCTTCTCCCCGGGGTGAGGTTTTATATGTAAGAAATATACTTATATTTACCTTTTTGGAAGTTACATGGTAACTTAACTGCATGGGAAGGAAGCACATCAAAATTAAAAATAGACAAATGGAGCTGAAACTGAATATGACCAAATCACACATACCAAAAGACAAAATGAATGAAATGCCAAGAAGGGCATTTTAAAAAAAGGCTCAAACTAAGAAAAGGCATAGTGCTTCATTCATAATGTAGTAATAACAGACATTAAAGATGAATAAATAAATATGGTACAATTTAATGGAGAGCATCACAATGGTATCTGGCCATTTGAATGTCCTATTCTTTTTTTTTTTTTTTTTTTTCCTTTCAGTGTTAAAATCCTTGCCTGCTTTACTTGGTGCATTTCATAGGATTTTGTTAAATAATGTTGCAGGTATCCTTAAATTTCTATAATACAATAGACAATCTGGTTGACATTCATCTTGTTAGGCAACGTGAAAGTGAAGGCTGAATGAAAGGAATGAAATAAATTGAACAGCATTTGTTATTATCTGGCATTGTTGATATTATAAAGTAACACAGAACACACTACTAAAAAAGAAAAGAAAGGCAAGATTTTTCCTAAGTAGAAAGTACTTATGTTTCTTAACCAAGTCTGTAACATGATTTCAGTAGCGTAGATTGATTTCCTTTGAAAGTTACTTTTCAATTTTATTGAAATATAAAACTATATAATTTTATTTATATATAATTATATATATATAAATTATATAATTTCTGTGTAAATTCTTCTTTGAGCTTTTAGTGATATTGAGAGATGTATAGTTTGTGATGATTTTTAATACTTCAAGACATTAAAAACCATGCTAGATTAAAATTATGAAATCTGATGTGAAAACAGAGATGATTTTCTTAAAACTTGCCAGTATCTTTTGGAATTTAGTTTCTAGTATTGCATCATTTTTTTATTAAAGTCCAATAATCATTTGGATTGTTTGATTTATTATAATATACTCATTATTTTGTCTCCCACTCCCATATCCCCTGTAGGATATATATATCCTACGGTGTTTCTGTATTGACTGCTGGGATGCCATCCAACCAGTCAACAATTCATACACTTGGAATCATTCTTCAGGTTTTCTTTCCCTTACTTGCTATATTCAATTGGCAAAGCTGTTTTATAGATATTTCATATTAAATATTTTTTATTTTTTCTCATACTTTTCTATAACCATTATCTATAATTATGTCATTATATTTTATCTGGATTACAAAAAGGAATTACCATTACTCTCACTTCTTTGTCTGCCCCCTATATTCATCCTAAGCTGTCCACCTCCCTCACTATTGGTAGAGTGATCTTTCTAAAATATAAATGATTATGTTAATCTTCTGATTGAAGTCACTGGTAGGTCCTCTTTACTAATAATATGAAGTTATATTTATTAGCTTAGCATAAAACACTCTACAAAATCCAGTATTTATTTACAATTCAAGTTCCATTCATCATTTTTCTCTCCCTCATATCCTGTTTTTCAGGTATAGAAAGCCGTGTATAGGTCCCAGAAAATACTCATGCCTTTGTACATGTTCTGGACTTCTTTTCCTCCTTTGATTGACCTCAATTCCATTTGTCCTTTAAGATCTATATTAACTTTTTTCTCCTCTTTGAAGACTTGCCCTGTCATCCTAGCCAATGTCAGATGGTTTATAGTATTTGTCATACCCACTTAGCTTGATTTTTTTTGAATTCCATCTCTCCTGAGTTCTTCTGGCTCATGGTTTATTTATATCTCTTGTCTTGCCATATTATCTCCAAATTCCTATATCTCTGCTTTCATCTTTTGGTTTGTAAATTTGTTTTTTGTATTAGTTTCTATTTTCATGACTGTATTATAGGCTTAGTTTTTATTTACTGTGTGAAAAGATTTTTCTGGCTGATGTTTTTTTATGTGCCATCTGCCTTACCTGTTTTCTTTATCCTTTTGTCATTGGGACATCTTACCTTCCCTTTAGTTTCTTTGTGATGATTATTTACATTTGGTGAGATGCTTTCTTCTTGGACAGAGATGTTTACATTGAGAAGGGGATAAAGCTTAATTTCTGGCTAGTGAGAATTGTCTGTGACACATATTGTTTGTATGTGTGTGTGTATGTGCATGTAAGAGAGAAGAGAGAAGAGAGAAAGGGATACAGAGAGGGAAATACCTTTTAGGTTTTCCTCCTCTCCATGCGACGGAGGTTGGAAGCCATGGGTGTGCTCACAGTACAGTTTTCACTATGCCTCACAGACTTTTCTCTGAATCTGACTTGTCTGTCAGGTAATTTTCATAGTTCTAAACTATATATATATATATATAAATATATATATATAAAATATATATAAAAATATATAAATAACTCCTTATATATAATTATATATATATTATATATATATATAATTATATATAAGGAGTTATTTGCCATTAGGTGTGGGGCCACTTTCCTCCAAGTAGGATTCTTTACCACATTGTTTGGTGTTAGCCGCAATGGGCATCCTCTCTTAATGTCTTGTGACATTTCTTTTTGACCTTGATTGCTGTTGTAGTGCAGGAATGTAGATATCTTTTAATTTTGTAGAAGATATTATTTGAGTTTTTCATCCTTGTTCTTCTAATCAGTTTTATGTTATTTCTGAGAAAGAAAGTGGGTGATACTCTCTGTAATATTAAAATAAAAGAATTCTGTGAGATTAAGAGTCACTTATGGTTTGTCTCCCTCCCAATCCCATCTTGTTTCATTTATTCTTCTCCTACCCACTTAAGCCCCCATGTTGCATCACCACTTCCTCATATCAGATTCACAGACCTGTACCCCTGGGGATAAAAATATATGTTTATAAAAAATAAAAAATTAAAAATAAATAAATAAATAAAAAATAAAAGAATTCACTGTACCAAAAACATTAAATTCAAATGGATTTCATTTTACAGACTGAGCATCTTGAGGATAGGAAACTGTATAATATGATACTATATACCATATATACATAGTTTTTTTTCAACCTTATTGCTTGGTTTAGATCCTGCTACCTTGCGGAGTTTAATGCACACTAACTGATGAATGAGCTTAGACAGGTTGAAAGGATGGTGGTAGAACTACAAGTCGAAGCCATCATAACCAGAGGAAAAACCCTGCCACACAGATGCCAATTAGGAAGTGTACAGCATTTAGGGGGTCGCCTGGCGGTGGGGGCAAATTACTTAAGCATCTTACTCTTGGTGTTTGCTCAGGTTGTGATCTCAGGATCCAGCCCTATGGTGGGGCTCCGGAGCCTGCTTGAAATTCTTTCTCCTCCTTCCTCTACCCCCCAGTTGTGCTCACTCTCTCTCTCTAAATTAAATAAATAATTTTTTTTTTTTTTTTTTTTTTTTTTTTTTTTTTTAGTATACAGCATATGGGAAAAAGTTTATTTTGTGGGATTTACTTAACTGTCATTTTGTATTTTTTCATTTTCTCAACTTTAAGAATATATTTTTTTTTAGGTTTGAAGATTTTTTGAAGACTTTAAGTCATTCAACCCTAGAATGACAGTTCCCTTTCCCAGGCAGACTTCCTTAAATATCGACTTTCAAAGTGTATTTGCCACATGTCTCTGTTCCTTTCTGAACTTTCAGGGAAAATATATTTTTTCCTCTGTGATATTGAGATGCACAAAAGTCCTCCATTTTCCTGAGTTTTAGCAACCCCTTGATGAGGTGATAAGAAATTGTATTTTTAGGCGCAAAGTGTCTGTAACACATGTATTTCTTCTGTGGGGTCTTTTGATAGTTATCGTGGGCAGTATTGAATGTTGGTTAAGAGCTGGGCTCTGAAATCAGACGTTCTTGGTTTTAAATTCAGACTCTCTCACATTCTATGGGCCGTATGCATGTTGTTTTGTTTGTTTGTTTTGTTTTTCTTTTTAGGGAAGCAGGCTCCCTGTCAAGCAGAGAGCCTGATGTGGGGCTCCATCTCAGGATCCTGGGATCATGACCTGAGCCGAAGGCAGATGCTTTAAATGCACTAAGCCACCCAGGTGCCCTGACCATATGCATGGTTTTAACCACTCTTAGTTTCCTTATTTATGAAAGGAGAATAATAATACCTATTCTATAAGGTTATCTGTATTATTCTTGCATGTGAATATTAAACACCAAGTTGAAAATATTCTTCCCTAATTCATGCTACCTGAAACTTATTTACTTTTGGTGTTGTACTACTGTTTCATTTGGAAGTGACTTTTAAACTCAGAGTATAGTTAATTACAGAAAATCTAATCAAAGCTATGGAGATTTATTGCTAATAATAGTACTTTACTTTTTCTCCTCAAATTCTTCAGGGGCTCTGTTCGCTCAGACATTCTGTTCCAGCCACCGTCTATACTAAATCTTCTGGGCAACGTCACTCTCACATTTGAATCATTGTTCCACAGTATAAAACACTTGCATTTTCTTTCTTTTATATTTCCTTCCTTCCTTCCTTCCTTCCTTCCTTCCTTCCTTCCTTCCTTCTTTCTTTCCTTCCTTTCTTCCATTTTTTGATGTTGAACAAGGTAGATGGTAAAGATGGGATAAGTGAATTTATAATTAAAGACATGTTTCTGTTTTCATGGTCAGATATCCCTTTCAAACTTTTAAGTGTAAATCTTGACTATCATAAAAAATAAGTGAACCAAGTTCAGTATTATGGTATACTAAGAAGTATATTACAAATAAATTATTCCTTTTGCTGTTAATAAAGAATAAGTGGCTAGATATTATAAGTAAATATATTTTATAAATATATTTAACATTTAAGTATTTATAACATGACACATACAAAATATTTTCTTTTAAAAAATTTTTAGAGATTTTTATTTATTTATTTGAACAAATGGGGGGTAAGGAGGAGCAGAGGGAGAGGGAGAAGCAGATTCTCTGCTGAGCAAGGAGCCCAACATGGGGCTCTATCCCAGGGTCCTGAGATTAGGACCCGAGCTGAAGGCAGATGCTTAACTGACTGAGCCACCCAGGCGCCCTTAAGCATGTTTTCTATAAATAACCATATTTTCTAGTAATATTTATTTATGGTCTTTAAATGATCTACTTCACCAAATTTAAATCTAAACATATAATGTGTAAAAACAGCGTAACAATTGGTCAGTTTGAAAAAAAAAGGCACAACTTGTTATATTTTTAAAAGTTGAAGTTTAATATACATACAGGAAAGGATATATATCATAACTCTGTAGCTTGATGAATATTTACAAACTGCATATTCCCTTGTAACTAGCATTTGGACTAAGAAAGAACATTGCTAGCATACCAGAAATCCCCATTGTATCTCTTTCCAGTCATTCATTGACTGTATTCAAGAGTTATTATATACTGACTCCTAACTATGTATATTAGTTATAACCCCTTTTGAACTTTAAATGCAAGGACTCCTTCCATCATGTATTATTTTAGATTAGCTTCATTCTCTCAGTATTCCGTTTCTGAGAATATTTTGCTTTTATTTTCATTCTCATTGCTGTAGATTATTATACCATGTCCCTATAGTCCATTTATTTACTTCTTAAGCTGTTGATAGACATTTGGATGGTTTACACCTGGAAATATTATGAATTATGTTGCTATGAATATTTCAGCCTAAGTCTTAAGGTCAGCATATGAACTAATAATATCTGTTTGGATATAAAGTAGGAACAGAATTGCTAAATCATGAGGTGAGTGCATATCCAGCTTTAGGAGATACTACTAAATAGTTGTTCCAATATGAATGCGCCATGATAAGAAGTTCTCCATTAGGTCCTTGTGCCCTCTTGACTGAGAATAGTCAGAATCACTTTATAGCAGTTCTAAAATATTTGAACTTCAAAGGGAAAAGTGAGGTGTCTTATCTTTTTCCTCCCAGGAGTCCATGCAAAACGTTTTCCTTCTTCTCCAGAAATGCATCTCAAAGGATTATGGGGAGTGAAAGTCCCTGAAGACACATACCAGTGTTATTACATTTTTCTCCTCAGAACAATAGGTGCGTACTTGCCTTGCATTATCATAACTAAGATGCTTCTTCAAACATTTTTCACAGTACATAGAAAATATGCTCAAAGGTGACAGTATATATGTAATCTCCAGATACCCGGGTAGATAAACGAGCATCAGGCAACTTTTAATTGGCACCTTCAGAGAAGTTCTGCCTGGCCAGGCACCCAGATATAGATGGAAGTACCTGATCTGTTGGAATCTTCCCAGGCTATATTTATGCCTGCCTTATTCAGCAAATATCCATGAATACTATTTGATGTAGCTCACGGAATGTGCCAGCTTGTTATTTGTGAATTTCAAAAATTCAAAACAATAATATGGCAAAAGCTAAAAAAACATTACTTTAAATTTTAGATGTGCAATTCTATTCCAAATTTCTCCAGGAATAAATTACTGATAGTCTATGCCAACAGAAGTGTTTGCACTCAAATAAAGTTTCTGGGAGATTACATCATATCCTCTCTTATTAAAAATACTAGCAGAAGAGAATGAAGTATGGATAATACCACATACTAATGCATTTATAGGAATTATTTATATGGGGATTAGGAATCTACTTCATTCTTCATTGACATGTTCTATTTTGGCATTTCACCTCACACTAACCAATACAGCCATTCCCTTACTTTTGTGTAGGAATCAACAAGGTTTTCAGTTCCTTTTATTTATTTCAATCAGAAACTCACTCTGCAATAAGAGATATGGTTCTCTCTCTCCCTTCCCACCTTGCTCCCATCACTTTCTCACCTTTCCATGCCACCGAGTGGCTGTGTGCTTGGGTTTAAAAGGACTATTTTGCTGCATCCAAGTAAGTAACATCGTTAGTAAAATCGTTGATATGCTTTCAGTGAGGCATTGAGAGTATTATAAAGAGTCTCATGTTAGATATAATTTCAGAATATATTCTCAATTATGTATGATATTAGAGAAGATGTTTAGTTATTTTATGATACAAATGTGAGGTAATTCTCTTAACTGAAGCAAAGTCACAATTTTGAATTGCATAGGAGACAAGGGGCTATGCAAAAACAGAAGACTGAATGTTAGGGATTCTGTGGGAACAAGAAGTGGGAGAGAGTTGGGAACAAGGCAGGGCAATATTAAGTTCCCGAGGTAGGAAGCACAAATGCATGGATGGTAGGGATTAATTTAGAATTCATAAAATCCTAATATATAGGTATTAATAATAAGGAAAGTTCACTCATTGTAAAGAAAACTTTTTTTTTTTAGATTTTATTTATTTATTTGAGAGAGAGAGAATGAGAGAGAGAGAGAGAGAATGAGAGAGGAGAGGGTCAAAGGGAGAAGCAGACTCCCCATTGAGCAGGGAGCCCCATGCAGGACTCAATCCTGGGACTCCAGGATCATGACCTGAGCTGAAGGCAGTCGCTTAACCAACTGAGCCACCCAAGCACCTGTAAAGTAAGCTTTTTATTGAAGTAAGTCATATGTGAAGTAAGTCATATACGACTTACATAGGGGTCACACATATATATGTATTTTGCACACACAAAGTCAATGAAGTTCCACAACACGAACACAGCTGTACCCAGCATCTAAATGAATTTTCAGAACATTATCAGCACCTATAAAACAATTCCTGTGTTCCCTTTCAGTGACTACCAGCCCATTACCACGACATAGAGCATAGTAGATTAGTTTTGCTTGGTTTTGAATTTCATATGATTGGATCATCCAGTTGCTACTCTTTATTGACTGACTATGCTTAGCATTATATTTGTGAAATTCATTTGAATATATTATATTTGCAAGTTACTCATTTTTGTTGCTCTATCATAATCATTATATGAGTTTGTTAAATTTCTAGTACTATAGACTTGTAGTTGTTTATTGGTTGGGGCCATAACAAAGAATGAAAAGAATGTTCATTCTTTTTCATAATTTTGGTAAATATATTAACTCATTTATGATGAGTATATGCCCAGAATTAGAACTGTTGATTATAAGGAATTGACTTTTATGTGTGGTGTGGGGCAAAGATTAAGACTTATTGTTTTCTGGGCACCTGAGTGGCTTAGTGGGTTAAGCCTCTGCCTTCAGCTCTGGTCATGATCCCAGAGTCCTGGGTTGAGTCCCGCATTGGGGGGGGGGGGTCTCTGCTCAGCAGGGGACCTGCTTCCCTCTCTCTCTCTCTGCCTGCCTCTCTCCCTACTTGTGATCTCTCTCTGTCAAATAAATAAATAAAATATTTTAAAAAATAAGTTATTGTTTTCCATATAGGTATACAATTGATTCAGCATCATTAATGAAAAGAGCATGCTTTAGCCCATGTATTTCAGGGTTGTCTTTGTTATATGTCAAGTGGTCATATGTGTGTGGGTCTGTTTCACTGTTTTGTTTCTGTTGTTTCTTATGCAGACATGTTACTTCTCTGTTGGTTGATCCATAGTTGCCCCTTATGTTGTATACTAGTAGGATGTTAATGCAATTTCTGAAACAGTTAAGCACACTTGTGAAAATTGTATTTCAAATCTGCCAAATCATAAGCTTCTTCCTGGTAAAGACATTTTATAAGAAAATTAGACTACCTAAATAGTCATTATTAAACTGTATTTTCCTCCCCCCAAATGCATATTGGTTAAAAATCACCATCTGTTTCTAAGACTGGTTAGGTTCACTCTCAAGTGGGTAGGTTTTCCAAAGTGACTCTGAAATCACAGTTATCTCTTATAAAATTGCTGAAGCATTTTATCAGGAATTCTAATTATTTTCCAGAAGGGATAATAGATCATATTAATTCATAAATTCTATCAAAGACCAGTTTTAGGACAATTTTCTTTCTTAAAAACGTTTTTATAGCAAATAGTCGATTTCAGACTTCTGGACAGAAATGTTCTCCTAGATTTTGAAATTGTGGCAGGCTAACTTCCTTTTTTTCAGTTTATTCTAACTTTATTCCTCAACTCAGTAATTTAAAATTTTTTAAATTTCTTTTCCTCTTTCTTTTCATTGAAGTGACTGCAAAGCTCATGATTCAAACCACGTAGGATGAAATTGAAGGATTTTTGAATTATCCATATGTTCAACATTTTCTAATATTTCAGCCAAATATGAATTTAACAATCTGGCTCTAAATCTCCAAAAACAAAAATAATTCATATGAGGAAAATAAATAATCAGCAATAGGGAAATACTTTGCCTAATTCACTTTCACTTCATAGTAAAATTATTTATATTCAATCATTTAAAAATATAACGTGAAAATAAGTCAAAAGGAGTGGGAGAAAATAGGACTCATTGTATATACTTTTCTTACTCTTACTGCTTACTCCTAAGAACTCTACCATGACTCATGAGAAATTTTTAACCTGTAAAAGGTTTGATTTGGGGTGTTAATAGAAAACATCTTTTAATATATTAATTTATTTTAAGAGCCCATTTTATGGGGTAATGATTAGGCCTTGGGCAGGTATTCCTATCTCCTTCAAAAATAAAAGACATATGAAGCAATTATATTAATTTTGCTTTAGAACATCCTTCAGGGGTGTCTGGGTGGCTTAGTGGGTTAAAGCCTCTGGGATAGAGCCCCACATCGGGCTCTCTGCTCAGCGGGGAGCCTGCTTCCCCCTCTCTCTCTTTGCCTGCCTCTCTGCCTACTTGTGATCTCTATCAAGTAAATAAATAAAATCTTAAAAAAATAAAATGTCCTTCAATTTTCTTATGTTAATGGTAAAGTCAAATTTATATGTCTTTCAAAATAACCAATAAAGCACTGCATTTATTTATAGTGTAGAATTCTTGATATGTCTACTATTAGCATGATTTTTACAATCGGACTGGTGCAAACAGAGAGTAAATCAGTCCTATAATCTCCAAACAGTCTCCCTGGGCCTTGTGTCTAAAACCATCTGGACACTATGACAGCATTCTATTTATTACATACAAAAGCCTGGATCCTGCCGACGCATAAATAGTAATTAAACACACAAGCCAACCGTGCATGCCAGATCGGCTAGAACTATCCTTTGAGTATCTTAGAATTTCCATGCCAATGAGCTTATTGAGAAATTGGCTGATGATTAAAGATTAATGATTTATGGTTGCAAGTGAGGTTCATTTGGTGCTTACTGAAATACATTTGATAGTATCTTTACGATTTTTCTAGAATCCATAGTCTTAGAGGTAATTACTCTTAAGAAAATACCTCAGTTTCAAACACAAGTGTAAGATGCCATCACATAAAGTTTTATACCTTCTTGGATAGCAAGTTTACCTTTCTATACTTTCAAGTATAATTCTTAAACTTTACATGTTGGACAGAGGAATTGTTTAGGGTTTGTTTTTTTCCTAGCTTTGCTTCTATAATTCATATCTTCTCTGCCTAGTCACAACCTGTGCTTAAAGCCAGTGGACATGAGAAAAAGAAATATAGTAGAGGCATTTACAAAGAAACTTGGTTTTACCTTTGGTTATTCAGCATTTTACTTTTTAAAAATGTTTTCTTTTTTAATAATTACATATTAAATTAACATATAATGTGTTATTTGTCTCAGGGATACAGATCTGTGATTCATCAGTCTTACACAATTCACAGCATTCACCATAGCACATACCTTCTCCCATATCATAGCACATGTCCATTCCCCAGCCACCCTACCCCTCCTCCCCACCCCACCCCCAGCAACCCTCAGTTTGTTTCCTGAGACTAAGAGTCTCTTATGGTTTCTCTCTCTTTCTGGTTCCATCTTGTTTCCTTTTTCCCTCTCTTCCCTTATGATCCTCTGACCTGTTTTTCAAATAATGTTTCTGTTTTTAAGAATTTGTTGATTCCAGTGAGAAAGTAGTATTGGGGAGAATTACTCCTTTAAGTGTTCAGATAAAACCAGTAGATGTAGTTGAGGTTGAGGGAAAGCTCATAACTTGTGTTTCAGAGTAGAATAGATTCTTGAATGCTACCCTGTTAGAGCTTTCGGGATCTGTTAATTTACTCATAGCAACGTAACATATAATTTCCTTTATAAATGCTGTAAAGTATAACTGAAAATATGACTGACCCCTTCATAACCTTAATGGTTCTATAAATACAGAACTAAAGTAATTTATAAAGCTGTTAAAATTAATTCTGCCATTAAAATAAACTCCACAGTACATTACATTATTACTGTAGTAACCTAGCTCTGAACCTCTCTGAGTCAGCAAAGTGAATCAATGGTGATGAATGATGATCACTGCTGAGCCGCGCATGGATTAAATGCTTGCCTGGTCAGGAAGGCACTCTCTTCCAATACAAACAGGCTTGTCTTCATTGACTATTTTTTTTCTGGCTTGTGGACCTTCTCTTCTGTAAAGTTGTTTGAGTTGGGAGGTTAAGCCTTAGTAGACACTCATTTGGCTAAAGTTGCTCGCCCTCTTCAATTGTTCTTCAAATTCTCACCATCAACATTTACTCATGGCAATATTTTGCATAATGACGGTGTTTGTATAGTTCCCTGGATTTAACCTGAGTTGCATTTTCTTTAAGAGGTAAGTGTGTGCTGCGAATGTTTTCAAAACATAGGTTAGTAATTTTTAAATTCTCTTGGGTTTTACTTCTGTATTGATGTCCTATATTGTCAAGGTCCTTGCTGGAAAGTGGCAAGAATTGCCCTGGTTTCTGTACTCAGCATGAGATAAATGTAAAAATAGCTCAGATAAGTTCTACAACCAAATTAGAGTTTCTGCCACTTTATGTAATGAAGACTTCTATGTCCTCAGCAATATTTATAACCTTTTAAAACACCACTGTTGGGATGCCTGGGAGGTTTAGTTAGTTAGGTATCTGCCTTTAGCTCAGGTCATAATCCTGGCGTCCTGAGATGCAGTCCAGAGTGGACCCTCCTTGCTCTTCTGGGGGACAGCTTCTCCCTCTGTCTGCTGCTCCCCCTGCTTGTGTTATCTCTCCCTCTGACAAATAAATAAATAAATACCATCTTAAAAATAATAAAAAAACTTCCATTGTTTTGTCAGTTGTTTCCGCTCTAAGTCTATTAGATGAATTTTTTTTTTCCCCCCTGGGCCCTATTTTTCACAGTAAAAAAGAATTAGTACTACCCTAGAGATACCGGAGAAGAGTCTGCCAGTAAATAAAATGTGCAGAGAGATGCAGATGCATTAACTAAATGATTCACTCCCAACCCAAACTCATAGTGCCACCATTCAAATGTCTGCTTTGGCAGAATTTTCAATAATTGTGTGACCTAGACCTTAATGGTTACTGTCCAGTTGTTGAAAGCAGAAACACAGACTCTCCAAATCATAGGGCTTACTGTGCAGTCTGAAATAGTTTGAAGCTATTCCAGGAAAAAAAAAAAAAAAAGGAGAGAGAGAAAAGAATATAAAGAAGGCAGTGAGAAATACTCAAGAGCGTGGATGTTTTCCGTAAGGAAACCATGTAAGCTGCCAATCGAACTCACTCAGACAATTTTGTATTAAGTTTCAATAAAATGGGAAGTGAACAGTTATTACCTATAAGCTAGGTAGAGAACTCTCTACATAAATCTTGATAGAACAGATGAAATGGACTCTGCCAGTCTAAGATTGAGCTAATGATTTGGATAAATAAGAAGTGAAATAAAAGATGAAAACATTTTATTAAGCAATATAATCCAAATCAATAAAATTCTCAGAGGGAATGTTGGAAAAATATATTAACATCTTTAAAGTATTCATGTGCTTTCACCCCAAAATTTATTTTCTAGCAATTTCTCCTTAGAAATCATGGATGCTATAAAGAACTTAAATGATGAATATAAAGGAAACTTTGAATATCAAAGAAAATTACAGAAAATGTAAATGACAAACAAAAGATAGCCATTCAAATATTGCTGAAAGGATTTAGTAATATGGGGGAAATAACATAATTTTAACTGGAAAATATGCTGCATGATATTACTTTGTTGAAAATAGGTGACAGAGACAAAACATTAAATTTTAAATTATAATAACCTCACTTTCTATTAAAGCTGACTCCCTAGAAAGGTCTTTAGAATTTTTTTAAATTTAATTTTGCAAACTAGTATAAAGGAATGCATATACGGGATGCTGAATGAGTGAGGAGATAAGGCTCCTCAGGAAAGTGCCTATGTCTACTCTGAATGTGTCTGGGGAGGCTGGGGACCCCATAAGTTAAGATAAGAAGAAAGTAACAGGGCCGATGGCAGTTTTATGGCTTACAGAGAAAGGGAGGAGAAAATTTAGTGGAATGAAGCCTTATTGATAAGAAATGATGACTAAAAAGTAATGTAGGAAAGCTGTAGGGTCCTTGCCAAGGTTATTTGGAGTTGGACTCATTTTCTTTATAGTTGTTGCAAAGTGATGAACCTGGTCATGAGGTGACCCAGTTTTGTTTGAATCAATCCACTGCCTATACACATTGTGAAGGCTGGCCAATTTCTGGGTGAATTTTTATTGTCTATGTTTGTGGTTGTTATATTCTCAAGTTAAAATAAGTATGTGACCCCAAATCTGCATAAAACTTATTATTTTTGTCTTTAAAATATACCCAAAGAAAATGACATTGATTGATCACAGTCTGATAAGATTAATGCTAGATGTTTAATGGACATTCAAAAGAGTTCAATTTCCTCTCTCTCTTAGCTTTTCATTTATGAATAAAATGTGTGGGTTAATTTTATAGTACTTTGTGAATTTGGAGGTAGACAACAAAATAGAGGCTTAATAGCATATACTAAGTAAATCGTGTTTTTTTTCCCCTAACATTTTATGTTTATTTAAAAAACCTGATCCAAAAGGTCAGCTCCTTCTTGGAGAAGTGGTGGGAATACTTCTGTGAGTATCTTGTTCTTATCCTGCCACTTAAAGTAACAGATAGGAACCCTGAGAACCAGAGATATAAATCTGCAGTGTGTTTGGCTTGACCTACTGGGTTGGTGTCTCAACTCTTGGTCCTAGGTTGCTTCTACTGGATGGCCTCTCCTAAAACTCTTAGACCAAGTGAATTTATTTAGAATGCTAAATAGAAAGAGGACAGATTCAGATTCAGGAGTGTCCCTGACTTCATTATTATTATTATTATTTTTTGTTCGTGACCTTTTTTTAATTAACCTATTATGTATTGTGAAAAATATATAACCTAACATAGATCTTTCCTTTTGATCTGGGTTTGGTAAAACAATACTGGTTAGAGAAGCCATCATGCTCTCCTGAGCCTTGGATGTTCCAGGTGACTGATGTAAGACTGACTGTTGTCTAAACAATTTGAGTTCCTCTTCCCATATCCCAGCTTCAAGTAAAGAAGTTTTGCCTTTAACTGTTTTATGTATTTTCTTCCTAGTGATGTATTCTTTGCACAAAGGATTCAATGACAAAATAAAACTGAAAAACCAAAAAAAAAAATAAATAAAAAAGCTCCCAATATACTGTATAAGTGCTAATGTTAGAGCCACTAGCCTATATCATAGTACATGGTGGCTTTTGTTGCTTGAATTATTCTTGGATGAGAAACTCTTTCAGGTATTGTTTAAAAAAAAAATGGACATACTGTTTTATATTTTTCCACTGCTCTATAATAATCATGTACCATAATCCAAAAATAAAACTTAAAAAATGTCTCTCAGGATAGCAAAAAAACCCTTTCCTCACAGTTAGGAAAATCTTGCAAAGGCGGAAGAAATGGTTTTTTCTTCTCATTTGTTCAGTTTGTCTTTTACTGTCTATGAAACTGATGTCATACAGAGTTTCTGTCACCCTGGATCTGGCATTTTTTGCCCCTGTGGCTATTTTTTTACATAAACTTGGTAGAATGCAAAGGAAAAGAGGTAGAGAGGGAGGAATAAACAGTAGAGGAATCAATACTTGAAGAATAAATTTCAAAAAATTTTATCTATTTATCTATTTATTTATTTATTTTTTATCAAGTGGTAAATCAGGGTAAGATTGCCTTGTGTCTTCAGATCCTCCCATCAGATTTCAGGTCTTTTAGCATAATGCTTATTATCAGTGTTTCTTCCTGGAGAAAGAGACTTGTCTTCTGTAACCATATGTTAAACAGAATATTGAAGAAAAGAACATTTCATTGCCAAACAGTAGAGCACTGGCTTGAGATGACTCTGCTCTCCAGAAGCTTTCTACTTAGAGTCTGTGATTGTTGTTATCTGGATATTTCAGGGATTATTTCAGCAAATTAGGCATGAATGCTTATGATAATTGTTTCAATTATCCACCTCTCTTTAGTTTCTATACACATATTGTGCTTCATTTTGTTGTACTTGGCTTTTGCTTGGTATCCTAAGTGCCAGAGTCATTATGCAAGCCTTAAGAAATACTGAGACTCTTTATATGCTCTTATCCATTTCCAAATCACAAGAAACAACCGTCAGTTTAATTAATGCAATGTGGTATGGGTTTGTGTGCCGTGTGTTGGAAAATATTATAAATTTGACTTCAGGGAGACAATTACTAAATTAATTTTTGCCCTTTAGTTTTTATTATATTGGCGTATTGGTTAAAATTAAGTATGTTGATAAGAGTTGATTTATTATTTTACCAGGATCATATACATGGGAATATAGCCATTCCTGGATATTATGAAGGCACCTATCCAACTTACAGATTTCTCTATCATTATAATCATGTTTTCATTTTAGATATGTTATTTTGGTTCCTTTAAGGGAGTTGTATTTCGTGTGCACATGGCAAAGATGACTGCCCCTTTAATTAATATTTTAGGGTGTTAAAATGGCAGTAATTTTATCTTAGTTTTGTTGAAGCTTGAAAGGGCAAATACAAATCTGCAGGTGATAAGTATCATCATGTTCCAAATAAGGTGGCGAGACTAGCGTAGGGGATGTATGAAGACTGGTGTTGTGGACACTGACCATGTAAGGTGGTAAAGGATTGATGCTGACCTGTTCGGTGGGTCAGGAAGAGCGCTTCTTTAGACAGGGTGTTCCAATGCTGCGACGTGATCCCTTCCGTCCTGCTCCCATGGGGGTGAGCAGTGTGCTTACTAATCACTCTAAGTGTAAGAGTGTCTCTTGGAGTTTGGAACGCATAGTACACAAAGGTCTGAATTGTTCTTAGAACTCAAGGAGGGGCACCTGGGTGGCTCAGTGGGTTAAAGACTCTGCCTTCGGCTCGGGTCATGATGCTGGCCAGGGTCCTGGGATCCGACATCGGGCTCTCTGCTTGGCGGGGAGCCTGTTTCCTCCTCTTTCTCTGCCTGCCTCTCTGCCTACTTGTCATCTTTGTCTGTCAAATAATAAATAAAAATCTTAAAAAAAAAAAAAAAAACAACAACCAAAAAACAGAACTCAAGGTAAGAGTGGCAGAAGGAACCACCACTGCAGAGAATAGGCTCTGTGAGAATTGGCTTGCTTGTGCAGATCGTGAGAGCAAAGCACGTGATTCCTTGGAAACAGATGTGGAACAGTGCCCTGGCCCAATGAGGTGACAGATGCAAACCCTGATGGGGAATTTTATGCAGCAACCCAAAGAAGAGGCTGTCCTTTCTCACGGCAGCTGCAGTCAGGAGCACCTAGTCAGGAAAGCTAACTGCGAGCACTAACAGTCTCAACATCTGGTCAGGTCATGGGAAATGAAAACCAGATTAGATTGACACAGGTCAAGCGTAACTTCTTCTCTCCCTCCCTTCCGTCTGTCCCTTCCCTCCTCCTCTTCAGCCTTGGGGAAGGAAGCCAGAAGAAGGCCCAAGGAGTGGAAGTGGGGAGCTAGCTACCGAGAGAGAGACAAATGAAGCTCAGGATGCCCAGCTGTGAAGGTGCTGACTGCGGCAGGTTCAGTGGGGACAGGAGTTTCATCTCTAAATGAAGTTGGGAGATTTTTCGTCCTCTCCTCTCCTCCCCTCTCCTTCCTTTTCCTTAACTTTCCTTAACTCGCTTTCCTTTCCTTTTAAAAACCAAAGGCCTGGAGATAGAGGATATTGAAACTTCACTGGAGATTTACCTTTAAATGAAAGCTGCAGTTTATTTATTTTTCTTATACAAGACTGGGAATACCGATCATTGAACAAGGAGGCCTTTTTTTTCACTATCTGGGAATAAGTGGAAAAGCAACTGGGTTTGCACTGGATCCCATGCAGGGATGGGGGCAGAACCTGTCCCACAGAAAGGGTTTGGATGGGCAAAGGGAGGAGATGAAGTTTTGTAAGTCCTCCTGCCAATCCTACTTGCTCATCATACTAATTCATCATACTAATTCAACTCTATGCAGCATGTTCTACTTGGCCTGAATTATTTGGAATTCCAAATTATTGGAATCCAGTATAGCATACTGGAGAGGATTGTTCTCTTCTCTCTCTTCTCAATCCTGAAGAGGATTATTCCTCTTCAATCCAGTATCCTATAGAAATGTCATGCTTAATTTTGATCTTTTGGTACAATTGCTTGAGCATGTTTGTATATTGTGTATTCTGTACAGACCGCGGTTTTCAATGAGTAAACTGATCTTTAAAGACTTAGAAACCTTATTTTGCTCTACTTGTGCCTTATGCACAGCACCGTTGTGTTACACAATTGTGTATTCAAAATCCAAGGTTTTTTTCTTATAAGATAGTGATTATGAAAATGTGTTTCTTTTTTGCTTTCTTGCAATATGGCATTGCTCGTTTTTTCAACTGCTACCAACATAAATCTTTGCCCTTTAGACAGGGTAAACTTTGGGCTCTGGATACTTTATCTGTAATTTTTTTTTTTTTTTGCTTTCTTTTCTGTCATTGTTCACAGAGTTATCTCAAGGATTTGGGATACTTTAACACCTATTCAAATAAATAGTACTTGTGTAATTAGGACCTGCTTGAAATTAATATTCTCAGGTCTAATTTTATTGTTCTCTCTATACTTCAGAGAAGTGATTTTCAGTCTGTGTCCCAGGGGTGTCATGGAAGAGGTGGCTGGAAAGGGTCGCCACATTCTTATTTCAACAACTGCAGTGCACCTTTTGCCTGGTTTGCCTTTTTGGTCACCAGGTACAGTGCCTTTGAAGGAAAAGTTCCACAACTAAGTAGATTTTGACTTTTTTATTTTTAAGTAATCTCTACACCCAACACGGGGCTAGAATCTATAACCCGAGACCAAGAGTTGTAGGCTCCACTGACTCAGCCAGCCAGGCGCCCCGAAAATCATTTCTTTTAAAGAGTAGCTTAGACACTTCATTGACTCACCTTTTCTTTTATCCTTCAAAGTTTTCTAATTATTAAATAGCTTTTTGTAGTTTCCTTTAACTTAAAGATGTTTTATATCCAAACTTTTGCTATTTTTTGATATTTCTTCATAGAGTTTTTAATGGCTAACTCAGTCCTGTCATTTAATGAAAGAAGTCTTTTATCTTCATTTAAAAATAATGTACCAATGATTCTTTCAACTACTTTAATTGTGCTTAAAAGAAATAACAAAATTGACTTCATTAGATTCCTTTCAAAATGTAATTTTTGGACATCATTTTGTATTTTCATCTTACTGTAAGGGTAATACATGCTCACTTGGGGAAAGTAGGAAAAACATATGAAAAGAAAATAAATCATTTGCAATCCTACAATTTTGAGAAAAAACACTATTAATATTTTAGTGTATAATCTAGAGTTTTATTTGAGTAGTGTAGTATTCAAAAAGTGTTGTTATACTGCCTTTAAAGTATTGAATTTTGCTCTTTTATTTTAATTCAGCATTTAGAAACTTCATTGAGCTTCATGTTAGGAAAAATTTTCTTTTTTTATATTTTTGTATTTTGACCCTCAGTAAAAAAGGATCAGTCATTTTGTAAACATTGCTATTTTTTAAAAGATTTATTTACTTCTTTAGATTGAGAGAAAGAAAGGAATTGTGGTGGAGAGGGGCAGAGGGAAATTCAGAAAGGGCATGTAAAGCAGTACCTGCTGAGTGAGGAGCCTCATGTGGGGCTTGATCTCATGACCCTGAGATCATGACCTGAGCCGAAATGAAGAGTTGGATGTTCAACTGACTGAGCCACCCAGGTGTCCTGCATTATCATTTTTTAAATGCAGGAGTTCTTACAGAAACGGCAAAAAGCACCCTTCTTTTGATGGGTTTTTATTAGGTTAATAAATAACTTTAACAATTGTAATTAAAATCTCTATAGTAATTCACTATTTGGAAAGACTGTCATGTAGAGTCATCTACAGAATTTATATATACAAATCTTGTCATTTGTATGATAATTATATATACACTGAATTTTTTTTTATTATTTTTTATAAACATATATTTTTATCCCCAGGGGTACAGGTCTGTGAATCACCAGGTTTACACACTTCACAGCACTCACCAAAGCACATACCCTCCCCAATGTCCATAATCCCACCCCCTTCTCCCAAACCCCCTCCCCCCAGCAACCCTCAGTTTGTTTTGTGAGATTAAGAGTCACTTATGGTTTGTTTCCCTCCCAATCCCATCTTGTTTCATTTATTCTTCTCGTACCCACTTAAGCCCCCATGTTGCATCACCACTTCCTCATATCAGGGAGATCATATAATAGTTGTCTTTCTCTGCTTGACTTATTTCGCTAAGCATGATACGCTCTAGTTCCATGCATGTTGTCGCTAATGGCAAGATTTCATTTCTTTTGATGGCTGCATAGTATTCCATTGTGTATATATACCACATCTTCTTGATCCATTCATCTGTTGATGGACATCTAGGTTCTTTCCATAGTTTGGCTATTGTGGACATTGCTGCTATAAACATTCGGGTGCACGTGCCCCTTTGGATCACTATGTTTGTATCTTTAGGGTAAATACCCAGTAGTGCAATTGCTGGAGGTTCCTCAAAATGTTGAAAATAGAACTGCCCTATGACCCAGCAATTACACTGAATTTTTAAATATGTTTATAATCATATCTATAATTCTATTTGGCTTCATAATCTAGTCATAGTTTTATGATACAGTGCTATTGACACAGACAGCATGGCATTTTGCCCTGGAAAAAATAGTAGGTAAATAGGGAAATATGTGGATAATTGTAGGCATAAATTGTGGTCTAAAGGCCAGGAGGGACAGAAAAGAGAAAAATCAAGGTCTTTGCTTGATAATATAAGCCCAGGTACAGTGTAAGAAGCAAGACCCAAGAAGGATCTGGTTTGGGGAAAGTAGATACTGGCAGAGTTTGAAATGAGGTCTTGGTGGGAGGACTATAAAACGAAAGAGTCGGGCGATGATAGCAATTCTACCGAAATAAGATGAATGAGAACAAAAGTGAAAATAAAGCTCTGTGGAATGTCATGAGCAAGAATGTGAGAAAATTTCATGACTTGATAGCTGTTTTGGACATGACATTTAGATTCAACCCATCGCTGTTGACCTGGTTGGACTGGAGTAGACACATACTATATTCCCAACACTTTGGGACCTTCAAGGGATCCAACCTAATGCTTCAAGTTCCTGTTGTTAAAGAAGGTCAAGTGTAGGTTATGGCACATTTTCTTTCAAGGAAATGGGAAGACATAAGCAATTCATATTTATTTATTTATTTATTTATTTAGATTTGTATTTATTTATTTGATAGCAAGGGAGGCAGTGAGGAGGGAATGCAAGCAGGGGGATTTGGTGGGCTGGGGGAAGGCTTCCCGCTGAGCAGGGAACCCAAGGCAGGGCTCAATCCTAGGACCCTGGGATCATGACCTGAGCTAAAAGCAAATGTAATGACTGAGCCATACAAGAGCCCTGACATAAGCAATTTCTGAATAAGATAATTTGCTGGATGTTGACTCAGTGGTCTGCAGGGGTCTCATCAGAGAAGACAATTGAGTTTGTCCTTCCCTTATTGACTACATCCAACTGTATATGGGACTTCATGTTCAGTGATATATTGGTAGGTACAGTTTTCTCCATGACGGACCTATTTACATCATGGAAATTAGCAAATACTACAATTAGGCTTTTCTTTTCCTTTCTTAGAGATATGGTTCATACTACTGTGCTGCCCCTTATATGTTATAGATTCATTTTCTGAGAGGAGATAGTATGCCCGGGAGAGAGTTGAATAGGGTCTAGATGAAGCCAACCTTCGAAACTCCAGGGCAAACTTCCAGTAAACTCAAATGTGTTGACCCTACAGGGACTTCAGTGCTATTCAGTAAGCTGTGGAAGTAACCTTCCCAACAAAATCTGATCTCAGTCTTTACTTCTTACTAGCCAATCTCTTCTTGTTTCTGTAGCCCCACATTGTCGTGCACAGTTAAAAATTCTGGAATTCCAGGAAAGTCTTTTATGGGCATCGGCCTATCTCTTCCTGTTCATCTTTCTATTATCTATCTATCTATCTCAATGTTTATCTCTATATATTTTTTCTAAAATCAATGGAAGGATCAACAATAAAATAATAAAAATGCTTACTGATAGAGGGAAAGCAAAAGTTGGAAGGATATAGGGAGATGAAAGCAAGATTTGCATGATTTGTACCTTCTTAATATTTGACTACAGAAACATGTCAACATCTTACTTAGATATAAACAAAGTTAAATTAAAAAGGAGAAAGGAAAAACACGAAATTTAAAACAAACTGAAAACAAAGAACCTATGTGAAGAACTGTGAAAGATCTGAGATTATAGCCAAGTTAGTCTGCTCCAGGACCACAGATGCTGGCTGGAGATGTAACATTCTGGGGCAGAGACAAAGGACTTTATAACTAATGGCACAGCAAGAAGCATCACATTTACATTAGCTCTTCTTACCTTCTAAGTCCCATGAAGGTGATAATGAGGGCTCCAGGGGAGTACAACACAGTAGGTTTCTGACCCAGATGAGGAAACTTTTAAATTTAGTAATCCCTAAATCTTGTAAGAGAGCTTCTAGCAAGTCTGCCCAAACCTTGCCCAGAGGACAATATTATCGTTTTTATATTGGTCAGGAAATAAATCTGCCCTCTGGCCCAGAGGGTGATTTTATTTCTTTCTTCCAAGTCTGTCTGCCATAAAAGCATCTTTGGAAAGGTATTTGAGAATAAAAGCTAATCAAAACATGTATAAATGTCATGAATAATTATATACTAACACTATTTATGTAATATAAAGAAAATCAACTCAAGTAACGATAAAGTATTTTGATTTAGGATGCCCAGTAGGATATATTCAAAAGATAAAACTAAACCAGAAAGATGTTTTAAACTGCAATAATGCTAGTATTTTATATGAAACTATTAGAAGTATAAGATGAATCAAAATGCCAAAGTCTTTAAGAAATAAAGTTTTTAGTGCAAATATATATATATATATATATATATATATATATATATATATAGTTTCCCCCATTGTCAACATCCCACCAGAATTGTACATTTGTAAAAATTAATGAATCTACATTGATAAATTCTTTGTGCCCAAAGTCCATAGTTTCTACGAGGGTTTGCTTTTGGGGTTGTACATTTTATGAGTTTGGACAAATGTAAATATCAAACAGAATACTTTCACCACCCTACAAATTCCTGTATGCTTTATTTACCCCCATAATATTCCATTGTTGGAATG
The DNA here is from genome assembly GCF_964662115.1 of Mustela nivalis. NCBI lineage: Eukaryota > Metazoa > Chordata > Mammalia > Carnivora > Mustelidae > Mustela > Mustela nivalis. Next base: position 49,512,275 of record NC_139021.1, read on the forward strand.
TACTACAGTTTATTCATCTATTCACCTACTGAAAAATATTTTTGTTGCTTTCAAGTTTTGGCAATTATGAATAAAGTTGCTATAAACATCCACCTGTGGGTTTTTAAGTCAATATATTTATTTGACTGATTTGGATAAGTGCCAAGGAGTATGGTCGCTGGATTGTATGTTAAGAGCATGTTTAGTTTTGAAAGAAACTGCCAAATAGACTTCAAAAAGCCTGTACCATTTTCTTTCTCATCAGCAGTGAATGGGAGTTCCTGTTGCTCCATATCCTTACCAGCATTTGGTGTTATCAATATTCTGGATTTTGGCCATTCTAATAAGTGTGTAGTGGTATCTCATTACTCTAATGTTTTTACCTGATGACATAAATTGTGAAGCATCTTTACCCATATTTATTTGTCATATGTATATCTTCCTTAGTGAGGTGTCTGTAAAAGTTATTGGGTCTCTTTAATATATATTTTTTAATTGTGACATTTAAGATTTTTTTGTGTATTTTTCCTCTATCATATGTACTTTTGCAAACATTTTATCCCAGTCTGTGGCTTGTCTTCTCATTCTTTTGATATTGTCTTTTGCAGAACAGAAATTGTTAATTTTACTGAAGTCCAATTTGCACATTATTTCTTTTGCATATTGTGCATTTGGTGTTGATCTAAAAAGTCAGGGCCCTGGGTGCTCCTGGGTGGCTTAGTCAGTTAAGCTTCTTACTCTTGATTTCGGCTCCTATCATGATCTCAGGGTGTGGAGCCTGCCTGAGATTCTCTTTTGCCCTGTCCCTCTGGCTTTACCCCCACCTTGCATGTGCGTGAGCACATGCACATGCTCTCCATCAAAAAATAAAATAAAAAGTTAGTGCCATAACCCAAGTTCTCCTACATTTACTTTTATTTATCTTCTAGAGTTTTATAGTTTTGAAGTTTTCATTTAAGTCTGTGATCCATTTTGTGTTATTTTTGTCACAGGTAAAAATTTGTGTCTAGATCCCTTTTTCCAATACCATGTATTGAAAAGAATCTTTGCTCCACTGCCTTTGCTTCTTTATCAAGATCCATTGACTATATTTATGTGGGTTTATTCCTGGGCTCTTTAAAGTGTTTCCTTAACCTATTTGTCTGTTCTTTCACCAATTCCACCAATTCTGTTTAAATGACTAGGGCTTTATAATATGTTGTGAAGTCATTAGTGTCAATCCTCCAACTCCTGTTTTTTTTCTTCAATATTTTGTTGGCTATCCTGGGTCTTTTGCCTCTCCACGTAAAGTTTAGAATCAGTTGGCTGATATCCACAAATAACTTGCTGAGATTGTGATTAGCATTGCATTGAATCTATAGATCAAATTGAGAAGTGAAATCTTGACAATATTGAATCTTCCTATTCATGCACATGGACTATCTCTTTTTTTAGTTCTGATTTGACTTTGTTTCAGAATTTGTAGTTTGCTTCATATAGAACTTGTACATATCTTGTTAGATTTATACCCCTTTAATTTTTTGAGTGCTAATGTAAATGATACTGTGCTTTTAATTTCAATTTTTACTTGTCTGTTGCTGGTATACAAGGAAAAAATTAACTTCTGTATACTAGCTTTGTATCTTGCTGCTGTGCTATGATCAATTATTGGTTTCAAAAACTGACATGTACATTTTGGGGATTTTACAGTTGCCTGTTATTTATTTATTTATAGTTAAATTCATTATGATTTGAAAGTAGACATAATATGATCTTTCTTTCTTTTTAAATTTGTTATGGTATGCATTATGGCCATGAAGAGACTATTATGGTGAATGTTTTATGTGAGCTTGAGACGAATGTATTTTTAAATATTTTTTGCTGTTTATGAATGAAGCAGTCTATACCTATCCATTATATTCAGTCAAATTATTGTGTGTTTGAGTTGAACTTGGTCCTTACTGACTTTTCTGCCTGTGGGATCTATCCATTTCTGATAGAAGATTATAGAAATCTTCAACTAGGATAGTGAACTCATCTATTTCTCTTTGTGATTTTGTTTGCTTTTGGCTATCATGGTTTGATCTTTTGTTGTTAGGCACATACCATATGGGTTAGGGCTCGTATGTCCTCTTGGCAATGGAAATCTTTATCATTATATTATGCCCTTTTTTATCCCTTATACACTTCTTTGCTTTGAAATCTGCTCTCTCTGAAATTAACATACTATTTCTCTTTTCTTTTGATTAGTATTAGGATGGTATACTTTCCTTCACTCATTTATATGTTTTTGTGGTTAAAGATTTATTTATTTATTTGAAATAGAGAAAGAGTGAGCAGGACGGGTAGAGAGAGAGGGAGAACCCCAAGCAGACTCTGTAATACCACCATCCCAAGATCTTTACCTGAGCCCAAACCAAGAGTTGGCACTGACTGTGCTACCGACATGTCCCATGTGTTTATATTTAAAGTTGGTTTTCTGTAGACAACATATAGCTGGGTCTTGTTTTTTGATCCAGTCTCCATTGTTTAATTGGTATATTTAGAGTACTGACATTCAAAGTGATTATTGACATTAGTATATTATATTTACCACAGTTGTTACTATTTTCTATTAATTATTCTTATTCCTAATTTTGTCTTCCATTCTTTCTGCCTATTGTGGATGTATTGTTCATTTATTCTTAATCCAAACCCACTCACAAATAATACTATACTACTTCATGGGTAGAGTGATTATTTTATAATAACAAAACAGTATCACTACTGTTATTTTTCACTTACTGGCAATTATATACATACACAGGCATATATATTATATTACATATAATATACATACATAATTGACTATAATGGTTTTTTTGTTATTTTGAACAAACTTTTCTTTGTTAGGTCCATTATGTATAAGAAAGTAAAAGGACAATAAATTTTGACCAAGAATACAAGGTTCATTCTAATTTAAGACTTATGCAATGCATGTTACTATATCAAAACATTACAACTTGAATGTTAGAAACATCTCAAAAGATACAAAAAACACTTGACAAAATTTAATACCAGTTTATGTTAAGAACGCCAAGCAAACTGGTAATAGATTGGAACTTCCACAAACTGATGAAAGGCATCTCTCTCTATTTTTTTGTATTGTCCTACACACACACACACATCCACCCACCCACCCACACACACACACATAATTTGCTATAATTTATTTAAGTATTTTTGTGTTGATTGTTCATGAAGAAAAATGGTCTATAGTTTTCTTCTTGTAAGGTCTGTGTTTTTGATATCAGTGCAAGGCTGGACTCATTAAATGGGTTGGAAGCTTTTCTTGTCATCCCTTCCTTCCTTCTTCCCTCCCTCCCTCCTCCTTCTTCTTCCTTTCTTCCTCCTCCTTCTCCCTTCCTTCTTTCTTTCCTTTCTTCTTCCATTCCTCAGAAATTGTATAAAATTGGTATTATTTCTTACTTAAATGTTTGGTAGAATTTCCCAGTGAATTCTTTTGTCCCTGAAGTTTTGTTTGTAATAAATATATATATTTTTTTCCTATAAATTCAATTTAGAAAATAATAAATACAGGACTATACAGGGTATTTACATTTTCTTGGAGAAATTAAGGTTGTGTCTTTCAAGCAATATGATTCTTTTCATTTTTTCCTTTAAAGGGAGAGTTGAGAAAGCATGAGTTGGGGAGGGGCAGAGGGAGAGAGAGATAATTTTTTTTTTTTTTTAGGATTGTATTTATTTATTTCACACAGAGAGAGAATGAGTGGGGAGAGGGATGGGGGAGAGGGAGAAGCAAGCTCTCCACTGAGCAGGAAGACCAATGTGGGACTTGATCCCAGGACCTGGGATCATTACCTGAACTGAAGGCAGATGCTTAACTGACTGAGCCACCCAGATGACCCAAGAGATAGTGAATCTTAAGCAGACTCCATGCCCAGTGCAGAGCCCAACTTGGGGCTTGATCTCAGGACCCTGAGTTCATGACTCTGAGATCAGGACCTAAACTGAAATCAATTTTCGGTCACTTAACCTACTAAGTCACCCAGGTACCCCAATATAATTATTTTGATTATTTTACATGATACTTGTTGAATTGATTGGCATTAAATTGTTCATAAAATAGCCCTATTATTCATTTAATGTCTGCCTGTAGAGTCTGCAGTGATATTCTATCATTCCCAATATTGATGACTTGTATATTATCTCTATTTTTTTAAATTCATTGAGTTAGAATGATCTTTCATTATGTAATTTCTTATTTGACTATGTATTCTTGAGAAGTATATTTAATTTCCAAACACTGCAGATTTATTCAGGTATTCCCTAGAATATTACTGTGTTTCTAAAAATTTCCACCTTAATACCAGTGTGCTCAGAAAACATACTTTGAATTATTTCAACCTTTTAAATTTATTGAGTTTCACTGCATACCCAAAATATGACCTATCTTTGTGAATGTGACAGATCACTTGAAAGTCATTATGATGATTTTTTAGATTTTAGTTACTTAGTTATTTTTAATTTTTTTTTAGATTTTAGTTTTTTAAATGTTAACAAAGATAACTTGATTGGTTATGGTTGTATATAATCTGTTACTTGTATGTTTACTTCTGTTATCCATTGGTTGTTGAATGCTCTATTTTGTTGTTGTACTTTTTTTTTTTTTTTCCCCAGTTTGGATAATTTCCACTGAGCTTTCTTTCAGCTCACCGATTCTTTCCTCAGCTCTGTCAAGTACCATAGATCCATCAAAAGGATTCTTAATTTCTTATATAGTGTTTCTCATTTCTAGCATTTCCTTTTAGGTTCCTATGAATGTTTCCACCTCTATGTTCAAATTCCCATTTACTCATGCATGTTTTTCACCTTGTGCCTTACATATTATAAATATATATATGTATCTATATATATATATATATAAAGATTTTCTTTATTCACTTGACAGAGATAGAGAGAGACATCTAGAGAGGGAACACCAGCAAAGGGAGTGGGAGAAGGAGAAGCAGGCTTCCCAGTGAGTAGGGAGTCCACTGCAGAGCTTGATCCCAGGACCCTGGGACCCTGACCTGAGCTGAAGGCAGATGTCCAACAACGGAGTTACCCAGGCTCATGATTTAATATATTTATCCATTTAATATATTTAACCATGATTTAATATATTAATCATGGTTACATTGAAGTATTTGTCTAATACTTTCAACATTTTGGGTTGTTTCTGGGTTTTTTTTTTTGTTGTTATTTGTTTTATTTATTTTATTTTACTCTCTTCTTTTCCTGGCCATGGGTTCTATGGTGGACTTTGCTTTTGTGAATGTCTCTAAAATTTCATGGGATGCTGAACATAAGTGAAAGGATAATGGAGGCTGAGATAAATAATATTTGCATTTAGAAATATCTATTCCTGTTCTTTTTTCTTGCCATCGGTGGGAGATCAGTGTTGTGTCTCTCAGTCTGAGCTTGAGCTAACTGGGTTTGTCATTGTCAACATTATCTTTAGTGTACCAGCAGCTTCACTTGTGTGCTGCTATTACCTTTTGCAGAATATGAGACCTGAAAGCCCTTTGAACCTGTGCCCCCCAACGTCCAGCATTCTCACTCTTCTCACAGTGGTAGCAGAATTTAGCTTCATATCAGGATCCTGGCCTAAGCTGTTTTTTTCCCCTCCATCCTCCCTTTATAGGCATTATATGTGGTAGCAGAACGCCTCAGTGTATTGCTTATCAATCAATGTAGGTGGGGAAATGGAGAAGCAAGTTTCCTGTCCATCCCTTAGTAGGTCCTTAAGTCACATTTGAGTAGACATAAATAAAAGCATAACCTTCCTAAATTGCACTTATGATTAATTTAGTTAAATAATGATGGCTGCATGATATATTTAAAACAGTTTGAGGCAAATTCCTGGTGCCTGGACTTCTACATTGCTGAAATTATTCTCACTTTTTAAAATGGTGTGCTCATTAAAGTGTTTGTTTTCTCAAAAAGCTTATGGAGTATAATTTTTATAAACAATTAGTGCAGTGAAGAGGAACAAAATCAGCCAACAATGCCATGTTTTCAAACACCAGTCTAATGAAAAAATCTCAAATGATTTTATTGACAAAAATTCTGGAGGTATTAGAGCTTGCTTCATAAACTGAAGTTAAATTCATAGTGCCAATGAATAAATGAAATTCCCAGTTGATAAGCAATTATCATAAGGGGAAAAAGCCACTGTAGGAAGTGCCAGTTGGCAAGTGGCACCCTTGTTGGCAGTCTCTGTCAATGCTACAGACTGAATCGACATCCTCACTGAACTATCATCTCACCCATAGAGGTGTTCTGTGTAGAACATGGTTGACACATTTTTTAGGAGAGTCCTGGAATGCTCTTTTACTATGCCGATTCTGCATCTATTCTGTGAAGACACAATGAAAAAGAAAAAGGATTTCACTTCATTAAAACACATTTTCTGTCTAAAAACCCTTGTGTGTCTACTTTTCCAAATTTCATTGACATGTTTGATATGTTTTTAAACTGGGAACATTACTACAAACATAGATATGGATTTCAAAACAAAACAAAACAAAACCTACTTTGCTAACCCAGAAATCTGAGGCTAAACCCGTGCCAAAATTTCAGGAGCACGTGCTTATTTTACTGAAGTGAAATCAGTTTGAGTTGCTAAACTATATAGAGAGCAGTCACCCTGAGAAACCGTGACAGAAAGCTTCCAGCAGGAGGAATAGTTTTAGAAACAAGTTGAGTATGACCCAAATGCATAGACTCTAATCAGGAAACAGCTGAGCTGCAGATTTGTAATTTTGTGGGAGCAGTTTCTAGAAGAGCAGGAGGTTCCACACAAGAAGGGGCAAAAGAATGTACCTCCTAGGAAGTAAACTGGACTCCAAACTGACTTACTGAACTCAAAATAGCACTTTTACTGTGGTATGTTGACAAGTTTTCTGTTTGCTAGAAAGCCGGGAACAGAAGGAAGGAGCTGCTTGCTTTTAATTTTTTTCCCATTTTTTTTTCTTAAATCAAGCATAAACATGCTGTTCCCAGATGGTTCCTTCCCAAGATGCATTTAGTACCATCCATGCTTTATCTGGGTCAGAACATCGTGGCCAATCCTCATATCTGCTGTTTGTACTTGGAGATAACCTGATTTGTTAATATTGAGTAAATATTCATAGAAAGAACTTGAATCTGGGTGACATCATTTGTGATTGCATCCTGTGCCTATATATCCAAATTAATATTACCTACACTTTACTTACACATACCTTTTTATTTAAAATCTTTTAACTTTTATATAAGCATACAGTGAATAGATAGAAAATTAAGTACACATCTATACCAGGAAAGTTAGATTAAAAGAGCTAACATGTAATAAAATATATTATATGAAATACAGTATTAATGAAAAATAATATTTTTACAGTGGTAAGAATTGCTTTTTCTAACTTCTAAGTTTATGTAATCACCTATTTTATACAGAAACAACAAAAAGTGTACAGTTATTGCTATGCAGTTTTATCATTTTTTTCACTCAAAAATTTGTTAGAAACATCCTATCATGACCATATTACACTTCCACAATAGCATTTTGTTGTTTGCAGTCTATTTTATGGTGGTGTTACATTTTGTTAAATACTTCTTCAATTATATGCATATGTATTAAATATTTGTAAATCATTGGATGGACATTCCTTTAGCTGAATTTTTGCATATGTCCCTTCTTTAAGCTAAATTTTTGAATGGATGCAAAATATAACATGAAATTTTGAGTCTGCATTGAAAATTCAAAAGTTACTAATATGTCTTAAATTGACCCATACTTGGATAATCTCTTTTTTCTCATCTTTTCAAATTTAGCCTTTAAATTATTTGTAGTAAAATCATTCCATCGTACATATATTTCAAATGTAAAAGTCTTAAGAACATGTACCAAAGAACTTTCTTCTTTTCTACCTAACACAGTATGGAGCACAGAGACCTAAACATTAAAAGCTGCCAATTATTTGTTTCAGTATCAATGACAACATCTGGGAAATTATATTCTTTGATTATAAGAGAAAGTTAATGAGTTATTGTTAAGAAAAAAATTTATTTTAAGATAAAAATGCATTGTTGTTATGTTAAAAGAAAAAAAAAAATCTGACCTAGCTCTCTCATCCTGATTATGGTCAGGTATTTGAAAAATTTGAAAGCTAAAGTTGAGTTTTAGTCAAGATCTTAAAACACAAGCCAGCTTAGATATGACCTTGGTCACTTAGTAGCTTGAGAAAGAAGTTGTTCTGAACATGAAGATATACCAATACACAAAAATCTTTATAATTTAACTTATTTCAGGCAACACTTTTATTTATTTATTTATTTATTAGATTTTTAATTTTTCATTTGAGAGAAAGAGAGAAAGCAGGGGCAAGGGACAGAGGAAGAGGGAGAGGGAGAAGCAGACATCTCCACTGAGCTGGGAGCCTGAGGTGAAGGTGTATTCTAGGACCCTGAGCGCTCATGACCTGAACTGAAGGCAGGATGATTAACCAACCTAGTCATGCAGGCACAGCTTAAGGCAACTCTTTTAAAATGTGCTATTATGTTACTTTTTTCTTAATTGTGTCTATTGTCATGGATATGTATGCAGGTTAAACTGATTATTACATACTAAATCAGCCTAGTGAAGGTGTTTTGAACATCTACCATGTGCAGGATGTTAGGTATGTTTGGACTTTCTAAGGATGAATAAGCTGTCACCATGGTTTTTAACATAGTTAAAAAGGTAGGAGAAACCACAAAACTATGATATAAGGTAGATTTAATAAATAAGTAAAAACAAATATCATCATGAATTGCAAGAATATATGATTAGTTTGGGAGATTTAGGATAAATTCCAAGTCACAAATGTCATTCATGTTAAAGAATGGCTCATATTCTGAGAACAAATAGGAATAGAAATAGGGTTGCCACATAAAACAGGGTCTTGAAGGGGCAGTGGGGGTGGGAGGTTGGGGGAACAAGGTGGTGGGTGTTAGGGAGGGCACGTATTGCGTGGAGCACTGGGTGTGGTGCAAAAACAATGGATACAGTTATGCTGAAAAGAAATAAAACAAAAAACAAAAAAACATAGGCCTCTCAGTTAAAGTGTCATTTCAGAGAATCAGTGACTATTATTTGAGCATAAGCAAGCCCCATGTAATATATGGGACACACAGTTCTTAAAAAACTGTTTATCTGAAATGCAAATTTAACTGGTCACCTGTATTTTTATTTACAAACTGTAACCACCCTGGAAGGGAAGGGTTAGAAAAGAGAAAACTGTATTATAAAATGCAGGAGGTTAAGGAAGAGCAGGGATTGTTTTGGGAAAAGCATATCATTCAGTGTTGACATAGAGAAGTGATGCTGCTGAATGGGTAGCATCAGAGGAGCTGAATTTGGGTGCTTGGTCCAACATTGACAAGGCGGGTGATGTCGGACAAGTTGAGAAACATCTCAGTTTTGTCTCAGTTTTGTTCTTCATTAGTGTGAATAATAATTACTAACCTCCTATCTCTCATAGTTGTGAGATGGGGTGGAATGAGTTGAGAGATGGGGTACATTACCATACTTGGTGAGTTATGGAAGCATTGTAAATTTTAATACTATCAGTACCGTAGCATGAGGAAAGGAGGAGTAGAGACACACTCCTGAGTAGAATTTGATTTCTAAATTTAAAACAAGAGAATATAAATAAAGCTTATAGTAAGTTTACAGTAAGAATGGTATGTAGAATTTTATGACAATTGGTATTACACAGGTACTAACCAACTGGAATAGATACAACAAAGAATCAGATTCTTTCCTTCTTTTTCACACTGGCCTGTCTTGTGATACATCTGACTGTCCTGTCTAGTGTACAAGCACCAGAGACAGAATGTGAGAGGAAGGAAGAAGTTAAGAGGTTGTTTACTATTTACCATCCTGACTAATAGTACTCTGATTTTTTTCACTTCCCCAAAACTCTTACTGGTAACTTGTAAACAAAATTTTGTTTTCTTTGTTTGATTATGAAACTATCACATTTGTAATAGAAAACTCAAAAATGCAGAAAAGCAAAAAAGGACATTTTTAATCAAGAATAGAAACATTATTTGATAAAATTTGCAATCATTTAAAAAATGTGAGAATTGACATCTAAAAACAATGACTATAGACACACACACTTTATTAAAATCTCCCACAAGTAAATGGAACAGAATATTTTAAACACTCAGTTAAAAAAATGGGCAAAGATGGGTCATCAGGGTGGCTCAGTCAGTTAAGTGTCTGATTATTGGTTTCAGCTCAGGACATGATCTCAGTGTTGTGAGACAGGTCTGCTCAGGCTAGTCCTCGGCATGGAGGCTGCTTAAGGTTCTCTCTCTCCCTCTCCTTCTCTTCCTCCCCACTCCACATTCATGTGCACTCTCTCTCAAAAAAAAAAAAAAGAAAGAAAAATGAAAAGTTTTGAGGGGTGACTGGGTGTCTCAGTGGGTTAAGCCTCTGCCTTCGGCTCAGGTCATGATCTCAGGGTCCTGGGATCGAGCCCCACATTGGGCTCTCTGCTCAACGGATTGCCTGCTTCCCCCTTCTCTCCACCTGCTCCTATGCCTACTTGTGATCTCTCTCTCTCTCTGTCAAATAAATAAATAAAATATTTTAAAAAATTTTAAAAAAATGAAAATTTTTGATAATGGGCAAAGGATATGAATAAGAAATGCAAGGTAGAAGAAAAAATTGCCAGTAAATATATTAACAGTTCTTGAACCTCATTAAACATATATTAAATGCAAATTACAAACATAGTTTATGTTGAGTTCAGAAAATATATGAAGAAATAATAATATCATTGTTTTTAAATATATGGGAGAATGGATAATCCCTTACCTTAATGATAGGAAAAATTAATATGTCATTTTTGGAGAATAACTTGAAGTAGCTATGAAATTTTAAAGTTACAAACCCAAATAATTGATGATATGGGAGTTCATTTCATAAGGAAAACAAAAAATCCTTGCACAAACACATTTGTAGGAATACTATCTGTAACATTAGTAGTAATAGTGGAAAAAATCAGATATGGCCAAATGTCCCTTATAAACATATATCAAAATTATGGCACATTCATATATACTATCATGACATGAAGGTAATAAAGACTGTTATGGGTCTGTATGTATTACTCTAAAAGATGATTTTGAGCTCTTTTAAATGAAAATAAATCTTTAATGATAACATATATACCAAGATATGTTATTATGTTATATATTATATATAACATGACATTTTAATATTATATGATAGGTATATATTGGGTCATTTTAAAAATTAAAACTGTGTGTGTGTGAATGTATTCATTTCTGTGGGATGCATATGTGTTTTTATACATGTAAAGTAAATGCTTCCTGGGGCTGGAAGTTGAGGAAGTGAGGCCCTAAAATCTGAGGATAATTAGAAAAATAGCTTCAGGAGACAATGAATACATAATCCTAAAGATGTGACCTACATATTTATGAATACATAATCTTAAAAAAGTGATAATTTTTCAGTAGTTGTGTGAATGGGACAAGATGAAAAGAAGACATTCTCAAAGAATGAAGTTTCATGTTTTGACTTTTACAGAAATAAGGATGTTTGAGGTTATAAAGAAAAGCTATTAAGTTTTGAAAAATAAATAAGTTTATGTTAATGTGCATGTGGCTCTAGAAAAATTGACACTAAAGCCTTGGATTGGAAAGCCATCTTCATAGAAATTACAGGTATGTGAACTGGTAAGTTTGCAATAGAGATAAAAAGAACATTGGATACAAAAAAATCTAGGAACTTATGGCATCATGAAATGCAAGAAAGCCCAAGTTTGAAAGCTGGAAAACTAATCATATTTATCACCTCTTACTGTTGCTTTCTCCCAGCAAGTAAAGTTATGATCTTGCTGATAGGGTTGCCCTTATTAGAATACAGAAACTCTTTGAAACTTAGTAATGCATGTGGACTACCTTGCTCAATGTTGCCAACCAGTCAAGATTGGTTACAAAATTTTGGAAACACTGGCTTAAACCTGGACACCATATTCCTCATTATTTTATGTCAATTGGTACTTTCTCTCAGTTTATATGTATATGTATTGACTACTTGATAATGAATCTTACAGTGATGAAAATGTAATTTACATATCATACTTAAATGGGTTAGTCAAGGTTTAAAATGTCTGTAATTAATAAAATAAAAAGAAGAAAACACCATCTTGTGGTAACTTCTTCAAATTACCATTAGGCTTTAAAGACCTACTTCACTCAAATGGCGTGGCTAAGCAATAAGATTCTACAATAAATTTCAGTATTATATATTGCATGAAACCATATAAAATTAAAGATGATCTGAACTAACAAATTATTTGTAATAGATATAGAGAGGCAGAAAACACAGACATTTAAGAAGTGGTTATTGAACATATAGAAAGAATTTCAGATTAAATTCAAAGTCTCCATAATGGACGAAGCTAGAGTCTCTAATTAGAATAGAGAATAAAAACAAACAAACAAACAAAAATAAACGTAAGTTTCTGAGGCATAGCTGGCTGAAATTACTTCTTGAAAAACCAAGAGTAATGTCCAGCTAACTGTCGGATTCTGAGCAGGAAAAGTTGGGGTGGAGAGCTGGGACTGGAAATGGAATTCCAAATGCCCTGGCCATTGGCTTCAGTCACCAAGGAAGTTGACAGGATGAGTGGGAGTTTGTAAAATAAGAATAGAATAAATCATACTACACAAAGCACTGACAGTAGAAAAGACATAATCTAATACCAGAGATGGAGAGGGACTATTCAGGGCAAACCCAATTATTATATGTAATACCTAATATTATTTATTTTGTCCTTTGGTTGCTCTTTGACATTGAAAAGCTTTTATCTGTTATTTTACTCTATGATAATCAGTAGCGTTCAGAGTCTTTTTATATTTAGTAGAGTGGTTTGCTAGGAATTCCAACAAAGACTATTAATTGCATGTATATATGTATTGTATTTCTTATCTTAAAGGAAACATTAGCATTAAATTCCTGTAATATCAACTCTTTATATTGTGTTCACATTAAAATTAAAGCACAAAATTTGAAAATGTATAATTTAACATAAAAGATACCAGTTTACTGCCACTTACTTTATATGATAATACTAAATGTACTAACAGCAAGTGAGCTAATTCAAAAAATATTGCTGTTCAACAAAGATAGTATTTATAGACACTGTTTTTTTTTTTTGTTGTTGTTAAAAAAAAAAAAGTAGTTTCACCATGCCATCAAAGGAGATAATGTGTGTGAAAGTACCTATCATAGTACCTCGTGAATTGAGGTAAAGGTTAAATTATATTTGTAATTGGCATTTTATTGTAATTTTACAAAATTCCAAATTGCACAAGATTTTATAAATACCACATAGACATGAAAAAAAAAGATTCATTTTTTTCCATAATATGTGTAGTCCAGTAATGACAATTGGTGCCAGGATTGTTCTGTCACTGTTCCATATAATTTAATAGTTTTTCTTATGAATAGTGAATATATGACTAGAGAATATGATTTAATGTTTCTACATTAAACAGAACTTATAATTTTCTATCAACTTGAGTGTATAAAAACTTTATATATCTTGAGTTGTTATTTTGAAAATAACCAATATTAGCTTTGTTAGGCAAAATTCCAAACTGCGAAGGGTTTCTTACATAGAGACTCAGTATCAAAGACAATTATTTTCCTTGGGACAGTTTCTAAGGCCATTCCCTATTCATTTTCATTATTTTATTTTTATTTATTTTTATTAAAAGATTTTATTTATTTATTTGACAGAGAGAAATCACAAGTAGATGGAGAGGCAGGCAGAGAGAGAGAGAGAGGGAAGCAGGCTCCCTGCTGAGCAGAGAGCCCAATGCAGGACTCGATCCCAGGACCCTGAGATCATGACCTGAGCCGAAGGCAGCGGCTTAACCCACTGAGCCACCCAGGTGCCCCCATTTTCATTATTTTAATCAAAGCTACCAGTTTTCAACCACTGTTTAATTAATATTGACTGCTTATTTGTCTAGATTATCAAGATTATTAATTTATCAAATAGGTAAAAAAAAAAATCCATTCCTTCATCAACCTTCCCCCCAAATATCAAGATGATTGCATACATACATGAGTAGAATCTCTGTGACTAAGCCATTGTAGAGTTTATCTGGGGATTCATAAATTAGAAAGTTCAATTTGTTGTTAGGGTTGGAAAGATGTTCTTGACATTGAAAACATCTAATAAGGGGAGGAGTCAAGATGGCGGAGAAGTAGCAGGCTGAGACTACATCAGGTAGCAGGAGGGAGATCAGCTAGATAGCTTTTCAAACCATTGCAAACACCTACAAATCCAAAAGGGGATTGAAGAAAAGAAGAACAGCAATTCTAGAAACAGAAATTGGACCACTTTCTGAAAGGTAGGACTGGTGGAGAAGTGAATCCAAAGTAATGGGAAGATAGATTTCAGGGTGAGGGGCCGGCTCCAGGCAAATGGCGGAGCAAGGGAGCACAAAATCAGGGCTTTTAAAAGTCTGCTCCCGGAGGGACATCGCTCCAGAGGCTAAACGGGGGGGATGCCCACGTGGGGCCAGCATGGCCCTAGGTTCTGCAGGTTTACAGAAGGATTGGGGGTGTCTGAGTGTTGCAGAGCTCACAGGTATTAGAGTGGGGAAGCCAGCTACAGAGACAAAGCCGAGGAGTGAGCTCTCAGCTCAGGGTTGCCTTGAACCAGTCACAGGCTAGGTGAGCTTGGAGTGCAGCTGGAGGCCAGGGAGATGGGAGTGATTGGGCTCTTTTCTCTGAAGGCGCACTGAGGAGTGGGGCCCGGAGCTCTTGGCTCCTCTGGGCTGGAGACTGGGAGGCCGCCACTTTCATTCCTGTCCTCCAGAACTCTATGGAAAGCGTTCAGGGGACAAAAGCTCTGGAAAGCTAATCCAAGCAGATTAATTAGCCCAGGCCCTGGTAAGGGCGGTGCAATTCCGCCTCAGGCAAAAGCACTTGAGAATCAGTACATCGGGCCCCTCCCCCAGAAGATCAATGAGAAATCCAGCCAAGAAAAAGTTCACCTACCAAGGAGAGCAGCAGAATTCAAGTGGAGGAGAAAGCAAAGCATGGAACTCATGGCTTTCTCCCCATGATTCTTTAATCTTGTGGTTAACTTAATTTTTTTAAATTTTATTTATTTTTTCATCTGCTAAATTTTTTTAACTTTTACCCTTTTCTTTTTTTAATGTTTTTAACTAGTTTATCTAATATATATATATATATATATACATATACATATATATATATTTCTTTTTTATATTTTTTCTTTATTTGTTTTCTTTTTAAAATTTTTTTTTTCTGAACTTCTTTTTATTCCCTTTCTCCCTCCCACGATTTGGGGTCTCCTCTGATTTGGTTAAAGCACATTTTCCTGGTCTTTGCCACCCTTTCAGTGTTTTATTTGCTCCTTCATATACTCTTATCTGGACAAAATGACAAGGCAGAAAAACTCAAAACAACAACAAAAAAAAGAACAAGAGGCAGTACCAAAGGCTAGGGTCCTAATCAATACAGACACTGGTAATATTTCAGATACAGAGTTCAGAATGACGATTCTCAAGGTTCTAGCTGGGCTCGAAAAAGGCACGGGAGATATTAGAAAAACCCTCTCTGGAGAGATAAAAGCCCTTTCTGGAGAAATAAAAGAACTAAAATCTAACCAAGTTGAAATTAAAAAAGCTATTAATGAGGTGCAATAAGAAATGGAGGCTCTTACTGCTAGGATAAATAAGGCAGAAGAAAGAATTAGTGATATAGAAGACCAAATGACATAGAAAAAGAAGCTGAGCAAAAGAGGGACAAACATCTACTGGACCAAGGATGAGAATTTGAGAGATAAGTGACACTGTAAGATGAAACAACATTAGAATAATTGGGATACCAGAAGAAGAAGAAAGAGAGAGGGGAGCAGTAGGTTTATTGCAGAGAATTATTGTAGAGAATTTCCCTAATTTGGCAAAGGGAACAAGCATCAAAATCCAGGAGGTGCCGAGAACCTCCCTCAAAATCAGTAAGAATAGGTCCACAACCAACCACCTAATAGTAAATTTTACAAGTCTTAGCAACAAAGAGAAAATCCTGAAAGCAGGCCAGAAAAAGAAGTCTGTAACATAAAATGGTAAAAATATTAGATTGGCAGCACTAAACGAGAAAAACATGCAGCCAAAGAATACTATATCCAGCTAGGCTATCATTGAAATAGAAGGAGAGATTAAAAGCTTCCAGGACAAACAAAAACTGAAAGAATTTGCAAACACCAAACCAGCTCTACAAGAAATATTGAAAGGGGTCCTCTAAGCAAAGAGAGAGCTTAAAAGTAGTATATCAGAAAGGTACAGAGACAATATACAGTAACATTCACCTTACAAGCAATACAATGGCACTAAATTCATATCTCTTGATAGTTACCCTGAATGTTAATGGGCTTAATGCCCCAATCAAAAGACACAAGGTATCAGAATGGATAAAAAAACAAAACCCATCAATATGTTGCCTACAAGAAACTCATTTTAGACCCAAAGACACCTCCTGATTTAAAGAGAGGGGGTGGAAAACAAGTTACCATGCTAATGGACATCAGAAGAAAGCTGGGGTAGCAATCCTTATATCAGATCAATTAGATTTTAAGCCAAAGGCTATAATAAGAGATGAGGAAGGACACTATATCATACTCAAAGGATCTGTCCAACAAGAAGATCTAAGAATTTTAAATATCTATGCACCTAACGTGGGAGCAACCAACTATAAACCAATTAATAACAGAATCAAAGAAACACATCAACAATAATATAATAATAGTAGGGGACTTTAACACTCCCCTCACTGAAATGGATAGATCATCCAAGCAGAAGATTGACAAGGAAATAAAGGCCTTAAATGTCACACTGGGCCAGATGGACATCACAGATATATTCAGAACATTCCATCGCAAAGCAACAGAATACACATACTTCTCTAGTGCACATGGAACATTCTCCAGAATTGGAGAATGTTGGACATCCTTGGTCCTAAATCAGGACTCAACCGGTATCAAAAGATTGGGATCATTCCCTGCTTATTTTCAGACCACAATGCTCTGAAGCTAGAACTCAACCACAAGAGGAAATTTGGAAAGAACCCAAATACATGGTGACTAAACAGCATCCTTCTAAAGAATGAATGGGTCAACCAGGAAATTAAAGAAGAATTGAAAACATTCTGGAAAAAAATGATAATGAAAACACAACAGTTCAAAATCTGTGGGACACAGCAAAGACAGTCCTGAGAGGAAAATATATAGTGGTACAAGCCTTTCTCAAGAAACAAGAAAGGTTTCATGTACACAACCTAACTCTACATCTAAAGGAGCTGGAGAAAGAACAAGAAAGAAAGCCTAAAGCCAGAAGTAGAAGAGAAATAATAAAGACCAGAGCAGAAATCAATGAAATAAAAACCAAAAAAACAATAGAACAAATCAATGAAACTAAGAGCTGGTTCTTTGAAAGAATTAATAAGATTGATAAACTCCTGACCAGACTTATCAAAAAGAAAAGAGAAAGGACCCAAATAAATAAAATCATGAATGAAAGAGGAGAGATCACAGCTAACACCACAGAAATACAAACAATTATAAGAACATACTATGAGCAATCTACACAAACAAATTTGACAATCTGGAAGAAATGGATGCATTCATAGAAACATATAAACTACCACAACTCAACCAGGAAGAAATAGAAAACCTGAACAGACCCATAACCAGTAAGGAGATTGAAACAGTCATCAAAAATCTCCAAACAAAGAAAAACCCAAGGCCAGATGGTTTCCCAGGGGAATACTACCAAAACGTTTAAAGAAGAAATAATTCCTATTCTCCTGAAACTGTTACAAAAAGTAGAAATGGAAGGATAATTTCTGAACTCATTTTATGAGGCCAGCATCACTTTGATCCCAAAACCAGACAAGGTTCCCATCAAAAAAGTGAATTACAGACCAATATCCTTAATGAACACAGAAGCGAAAATTCTCACCAAAATACTAGCCAATAGGATTCAACAGTACATTAAAAGGATTATTCACCACAACGAAGTGGGATTTGTTCCAGGGCTGCAAGTTTGGTTCAACATCTGCAAATCAATCAATGTGATACAATACATCAATAAAAGAAAGAACAAGAACCATATGATACTCTCAATAGATGCTGAAAAAGTATTTGACAAAGTACAGCATCCCTTCCTGATCGAAACTCTTCAAAGTGTAGGGATATAGGGCACATACCTCAATATTATCAAAGCCATCCAAGAAAAACCCACCACAAATATAATTTTCACTGGAGAAAAACTGAAAGCTTTTCTGCTAAGGTCAGGAACACAGCAGGGATGTCCATTATCACCACTGCTGTTCAACATAGTACTAGAAGTCCTAGCCTCAGCAATCAGACAACAAAAAGAAATTAAAGACATCCAAATCAGCAAAGAAGCAGTCAAACTATCACTTTCTGCAGATGATATGATACTATATGTGGAAAATCCAAAAAACTCCACTCCAAAACTGCTAGAACTTGTACAGAAATTCAGGAAAGTGTCAGGATATAAAATCAATGCACAGAAATCAGTTGCATTTCTCTACACCAACAACAAGACAGAAGAAAGAGAAATTAAGGAGTCAATACCATTTACAATTGCACCCAAAACTATAAGATACCTAGGAATAAACCTAACCAAAGAGGTTAAGAATCTATACTATGAAAGTACTCATAAAGTACTCATGAAAGAAATTGAGGAAGACACAAAGAAATGGAAAAATGTTCCATGCTCCTGGATTGGAAGAACAAATATTGTGAAAATGTCTATGCTACCTAAAGCAATCTACACATTTAATGCAATCCCTATCAAAATCCCACCCATTTTTTTCAAAGAAATGGAACAAAAATCCTAAAATTTATGTGGAACCAGAAAAGACCTAGAATAGCCAAAGGAATATTGAAAAAGAAAGCCAAAGTTGGTGGCATCACAATTCCGGATTTCAAGCTCTATTACAAAGCTGTCATCATCAAGACAGCATGGTACTAGCACAAAAACAGACACATAGATCAATGGAACAGAATAGAGAGCCCAGAAATATACGCTCAACTCTATGGTCAACTCATCTTTGACAAAGAATGTCCAATGGAAAAAAGACAGCCTCTTCAATAAATGATGTTGGGAATTTGGACGGCCACATGCAGAAAATGAAATTGGACCATTTCCTTACACCACACATGAAAATAGACTCAAAATGGATGAAGGACCTCACTGTGAGAAAGGAATCCATCAAAATCCTTGAGGAGAACACAGACAGTAACCTCTTCGACTGCAGTCCCAGCAATGTGTTCCTAGGAGCATCGCCAAAGGCAAAGGAAGCAAGGGCAAAAATGAACTATTGGGATTTCATCAAGATCAAAAGCTTTTGCACAGCAAAGGAAACAGTTAACAAAACCAAAAGACAACTGACTGAACGGGAGAAAATATTTGCAAACGACATATCAGATAAAGGGCTAGTGTCCAAAATCTATAAAGAACTTAGCAAACTCAACACCCAAAGAACAAATAATCCAATCAAGAAATGGCCAGAAGACATAAACAGACATTTCTGCAAAGAAGACATCCAGGTGGCCAACAGACACATGAAAATGTGCTCCACATCACTCGGCATCAGGGAAATACAAATCAAAACCACAATTGGATAGCACCTCACACCAGTCAGAATGGCTAAAATTAACAAGTCAGGAAATGACAGATGCTGGCGAGGATGCAGAAAGGGGAACCCTCCTACACTGTTGGTGGGAAGGCAAACTGGTGCAACCACTCTGGAAAACAGCATGGAGGTTCCTCAGAATGTTGAAAATAGAACTGCCCTATGACCCAGCAATTGCACTACTGGGTATTTACCCTAATGATACAAATGAAGTGATCCGAAGGGGCACATGCACCCGAATGTTTATAGCAGCAATGTCTACAATAGCCAAACTATGGAAAGAACCTAAATGTCTGTGAACAGATGAATGGATAAAGAAGATGTGGAATATATATACAATGGAATAGTATGAAGCCATCAAAAGAAATGATATCTTGCCATTTGCGATGACGTGGTTGGAACTAGAGGGTATTATTCTTAGTGAAATAAGTGAATTGGAGAAAGACAACTATCATATGATCTCCCTGATATGAGGAAATGTAGATGCAATGTGGGGGGTTAAGGGGGCAGGAGAAGAATAAATGAAACAAGATGGGATTGGGAGGGAGACAAACAATAAATGACTCAATCTCACAAAATAAACTGAGGGTTGCTGGGGGGAGGGAGTTGGGGAGAGGGGGGTGGGGTTATGGACGTTGGGGAGGGTATGTGCTATGGTGAGTGCTGTGAAGTGTTTAAACCTGGCGATTCACAGACCTGTACCCCTGGGGATAAAAATACATTATATGTTTATAAAAAAAAAAAGAAAGAGTCTAATAGTAATGATAATTATGCTAATAGTCTATCTGGCACTGACCTGGGACCTGTGTATGCTTTGCCTATAACTCTACAGTATCTTGAAAGGTAGATTATAATAAGATCATATTAAAGATGACGAACTGAGATTTAGAGATGAGATGTGACTTCTACTAAATCATAAAATTAGTAATGGTGGAAGACAGGGAACTTGGATTTTCTCTTTTCAAACCCAAATACAAGGTCAAAGTAGCACAGAGATGACAGTTTTTTTCATGTGTGCTTCTTAGTAAATGTGATTATTGAATGAATGGACCACGCCACTAATTTAGCCCCAAATTCCAGATATTTGAAAGTTCTGAATGAGGTTCATATGAATCTTTCTTATCTGCCACCTACATGGTTTTGCAAGTTTCTCTCTTAGAGAAAAAAAAAAAAAATGGGTTATTGTATATTTTGAAGTGTGGAATCTCTTAAATTTTTACCTTTCTAGTCATACATTAAGAATTTTGGCCTTTTATTTTTGTGGTAGGTATTTTTATTACCATAATCACTCTATACCTAATCTTGACTTTTATTCCTTTTTTATAGCTACCATTAATTTATCTTTTTGTTTTTAAGTTTAACAAAACTTTATTTTACTCACATTTTTCTAAAAAAATGATCTTGACTTTATACTATATTTAAAAAAAAATGTTTTTCTGATTCTTTTACTTCTGTTTTAATCTTTTTCTTTCTACTGGTTTTTTTGTTTTGTTTTGTTTTAATTTGGGGGGTTTTCCAGTTAATTCATGAATTCAATAAGTAGATTTTTTAACGAGAAGTGGTATTATAAAGATTTCAAAACTTACCAAGATACGATTTTATAATAATGTTCCACGGACTAACCAAAAATGAATATTTTGTCATGTATGCTATAGCCATATTATTAATTTTTTAAAAAATAAGTAGCTAAATATCACTAGCATTCTTTTATTTTACCACCTGCTTCAGAGTAAGCCCCTATTAATGTCAATGCATATCATTTCCATCAACGTTTTTCAAAAGTTACAATAAATGTATGTGATTATAAATGAAAAAAAAAAGAATTTTGGGAAAACTGCCTACTTTATGTAAGTTTTCCTATTAGCATGACTGCCATGTACTTTGAAGTAAATTCAAGTAAAAGAGTGGGAAATTCAAAGACTACACAATTTTTTTTCCACCAGCTGTTTGTGGCTGGCCAGGAAGATTACAGTTGGGAAGGAAGCCTTACACTCTAGCCTACCCCACAACAATACAAGATGATAAAGAAAATCAAGTACTACAATCAATCAAGCATCTGCATTACTTTAGCTGCTATACAAACAATTGGGTAGCAATCCCTTTGTTTGTGGATAGAGAAAAGACACAAAATCTCGCCTCAAATGAGATGAGATGGTAGGTTTATCAAAAGTAGGAGCCCTGCTTAAAAGATTTGTTACATTATATTCACTTAGTAATACTAAAGGAAGTTGAACTTCTATTTCAACTGAATTTTTCTATACCTTTTAATAAAACATGAACACTGTGTGCCCTTTTCATTAATTTTTTCCCCCAAATGTGAGATAATGCAAGAGGATAAAGTGAAATGTACTACTACCCAAAGTTTAATTAAAATGCTTCAAAAGGAGAACTTTATTAATATTTAACTTTCCTCTCCCAGCAAAGATTCCTAGCACATTGAAAACATTTCAACCAAGAGTGAAAGAACTTATTATTTCCAAACTCATGATAATTATATATTTGAAATATAACCTTTGCCATATTATATAGTGGATGATCGTTTGGATCATAGAATTTACACCAAAATTGAAAATATATTTGCAAAGTAATTAGCTGATTGTCCTCCAAGTTGGGGGTAACGTAGGCCATTGTAAACCTAAAAAGGGATGCAGTACTAGGCATAAGAGATAGCATATTTCTACTATAATAGATCAAGTATGTTACAGGTCCTGATTCTCTGCTCCCCACCATATTCATGCTCTTTCCCATAATGCCCTGCTGGGTCACATACCACCACCACAATGAATCAAGATTAGCCTGGGACTGGCCTTGTTCAGTGTGATGTGTTTAGAAGTTATTCTGGCAGATGGGATGCGAAAAGTGATTTGGAAACATTTGTGCATTTCCGCTTGTCCTTTTTTTCCTTTGCGAAAGAACATGCCTGAGCTAGTCTGTTGGGGAATGAAAGATATGTAGAACAGAGACAAATTGTCCAAGTTTTCAGCTGAGGGCATCATATATGAATCTCTAGGTATGTGAATGAGAACAGGCAGGGACATTAGAAATGTCTAGCTGGCCCACTTCTGACCACAGAAGCATGAAGGAGAGTAGTCAAGATCAGTTGAGCCCAATTCAGATCAGATGAATTCTGTAAACTCATGAGCCAAATACATGTTTTTTGTGTTATTTCACTGATGTATTTTGGATCTCTGTTACTCAACATTATTGTGGCAATAGGTAAATAATACATCTGCCTAAAGTATTCAAAATAAAATAAAATCCATCTTCAGGTATTTCCAAATAGAACTATATGTTATTTATTATAGGTGGGGAGGAGATAGCATTTGCAACAGATAACGATGAACTGATCCAATTGAGGGAACTGTCCTCTTGGTCTCTTTCCACCATATCCACTTTTCTTTGAAGCCATGAATGTTTTTGCCTTTGGGGAAAAGGTAAATAATAAGGAATAGCTTTATCGGTACCTACACTTATCCTGAAATGATTTATTATTGTACTATTTCTTCAGGTGTGTGTGTATGCATGCATGTGTGTATGCGAGTGTGTATGCATGTGGTCTGCCACCAGAAACACCCATACTTAATTCAAGTAAACAAATACAGGAAAACATAAAAAAAAAATTGCACCAGACAAGTTAAATAGGTAAGGAAGACTTCCTTCAACAATATTTAAATACGGGAGAGGTTGAACTCAGATCTGCTGAAACAAAAGATGTAGGAGGGGTTTCGTCTTTGTTTTGTTTAGATTTTATTTATTTATCTGGTAGAGAGAAAGCGCAAGTAGGCAGAGGGAAAGGGAGAAGGTTCCCCGCTAAGCAGAGAGTCCAACATGGGGCTCCATCCCAGGACCTGGGGATCACACCTGAGGCAAAGGCAGCTGCTCAACCAACTGAGCCACCCAGGCACCCCAAGATGGGAGAGTTTTTAAAAACTGGAGTGAGCAAATGGACAAATATTCGAGGTTATCAGTGGGTATGTTGATCCTTGTGATTAGGCAATTTGTATTTATTAATTGGCATTGATCTTGATCAAAGTTAGACTCCTACCCCTTGAGGATATTATTTTTCTTGATAACAATATTCAAAAGGGATGACTTCCAGGTCCTTGAGAAAGATGTTCTGTGTTGTAAGAGTGGCAAGAGGCTGGGTGAAGATTTGTATCTCAAAGGGACTGGAAAATAACTTGCAATTTCAAGTTTTCAAGAGTCAGTGCTCTAAGAATAGGGAGACCTAGGGCCTATCTTCAGGAAGAAACCCATCCAAAGGTTAGTCAGGATGAGAGAAATGTTAAGGCTGTCATAGTTGGAAATAATGTTGGGAGGAGAACAGGAAAATCATATTAAACTACGTTCTTCTGTCTTTTTCAATTTGGATATACTTAGTCTCTCTGTTCCTTCTTCTCTTTGCAAATTAACTACATTATATTTGGCACAGGATGACTTTTCCTGGTCATTCAACATTTCTTACCAGCAATATTAGCTAACATATGACTGCCTTTGATATGTATTGTTGATTCTTGTTTGTATTATATAAAGTCACCACAAACACTGAGTTAGTGAAAACTGAGCCATTGTTCCTAGAGAAAATACAGGGATAGATTCCTATGAGCCTCTGGCCACATTTTCACTAACCAATCAATATATTACCTTTTTTGTGCATTTCTTCTTAAATATGCCTTACTTATTATATATTAAAGTCAGAGCCAACAGCAATTTTTTCACTATTTATGTTGCAAAAAATAAGTGTCTCACAAAATACAAAGTAGGAAAAGAGAACTCAGATGTAATCTGTAATAAAACATGTTAACATTGGAACTACTATTGAATGGTCCAGAAATTTAGATAGAAGATGAGTTTACTTCAGACTGATTTCTATAATAAAATGAATATTTAAAATTTTCCTATAATAAGTCAGTTATATTCCTTTCAGAATAAAAAGACCATCAGTTGTGAGATTTAGTTAGAAGTTACTTTACTATATGTCTGGCAAGAGGTACCAATATGGCATGTGCCTTAGCCTAATTCTGTGTTAAGCAAAAATTCTGTATGTTTATCCTAAATAATTCTAAGTTGATTCTGCTCTGGATTAACATTATAATGAAACTGACCTATAAGAAGAGTAGATTGTCAAAGTTTGGGAGAGACCTTATTCCTCACTGTCTGATTATATATCGGTGCTATCCAAAGTGTAGTCGTAGATGTTTGCTATTGCCAAAACTATTGCTGACCTCAAAATGTACGGAAATCAGGGCTTGCATTAAATGAAGCACACTTATTCCTGTTCTAAAATATAAGGATCACATAACATAACTGAATATGTTTCTCTACCCTCATGATGGATGACCTTGAACAATATTTTCATTTATGATACATTTTTGGTGCGGCAGGGGACAAAATGGCTACTAATTCTTATAGGATTGTCTACCAGATTGTGTTTTTGATAGCAAAGAGATGATAAAATTCAAAATAAAAAAAACAAAAGCAAAACCCCTAATTTGCTGTTTCTTGAGGTTTAATACATATGTTCTAAATAAATTTTAAAAATTCAAAGCCAAAAGCAAGAAATGATTCAAAAATAGGTAACCTTAACCCCAGAAGTAGTATTTGCAAGTATACAACACTTTAAAAAAAACTTCCCTCTGAGCCATACGTTTGTTTTATTTCTTTTTTTTTTTTTTCTGTAAGTGCTTTTAAAAATATAATTGAGGAAACATTTCCAAAGAATCAAGCGTCTAAGAGTAATCTTTTAGTTGTGCCCAAGCAAGAACAATTACACATACTTAATCTAATCTTTCCAAAGGGTCTGTTGGTGGAAGAGGTGATTTGGTGATTTGGGTCTGTTGGTGATTTGGGCATAAATTAATGGTGATTCCTTCAAATGCACACAGTTGAAGAGATTTTTACATTTTCAGATGGTAGGGTCAGGAGCTAGAGATTAAGAAGTTATCAGAGATTGTTTCAACTTTGTCCCAGGAATATTTCTAAGTTACTTAGGAAATAAATGAACTGACTGTAAGATGGCTAGGTAGGGTTGACACATCCATTATGATTATTGTTTAAAAATATTAATATTAATTATATTTTAACTATATCGTCTAATCAGGAAGGAATAAGCAAACATGCACAGGTAATACACATGCATGCATATACGTATGGATGCATATGTATATATATGTACATATATACACACACATATATATGTGCTAGGAAAATATTTTTTAATGATTATTTATTTGAGAGAGAAGTGGGGGAAGGGCAGAAGGAGAGGGAGAAAAATCCTCAAGCAGACTCCCCACTGAGTGGGGCTCCATCCTAGAATGCTGAACTAAAGACCTGAGCTGAAATCAAGAGTCAGCTGATTTACTGACTGAGCCACCCAGGCACCGCAAGAAACAATTTCTTTAAAAACTATATAATACACATAGAAATAAGACATGTAACTTTGTAAATATCCATGTATGTTGTGGATCAATGAAAATTTCTTGAGATTTGTGAGATACTATTTTACGTGTATTCCCTGTTTTTCACCTTAGTCATGGTATAGCAATATGCCATTTTCTGTATTAGGATGGAGTAGAGATTACACATCAGGCAAGCTAAATATGGCCTGTCACCTTTTTCAGCACAGAAAGCTAAGACTGGTTTTTAGATTTTTAGATATTAATTTATAAAAATTAAGAATATTTTGTATATGAAAATCATATAAAATAGAATTTTAGGGTCCATTCATAAAGACTCATTAGAATACATTCACAGTCATTCACCCACATGCAGTGTAAGAGTCCTTTTATGCTAATGTGACAGAAATGACTTGGGACATGTATTGTATGACTCACAATGTAGAAAATAATTTACTAGCTGGCCCTTTGCAGAAAAATGGGTTGACTCGTGTTATACATTATAATGTATGCACATAATAAATAAAAACAAGCTTTTAGTTTACCTCAAGTTATTACAAGTGAGCGTGCATGCTTTCCCACCTTGATCCTTTCAGAAATGCAAACAAATAATAGGGGGCTGGAAGCAGCAGATGAAGAGAAAGTGGGAGGGAGTCAGTATTGATTCAAATTCCTTTTTCTGTTTAAAAAAGCATGAAAGGTTTCTAGAATAATTCATCTAAAAGAAAGGAAGAAAAAAGAGAGAAAGAAAGAGAAGGGTAAATGTTATGTGAGAAGAGATTATTTGACTTTTACTGTCTTCGACTAATACAATTATGTCACTTGATGGCAGAGAATTTCAATGAATTAATTTTAAAAGTAAGTAGTTTCCAAAGTCTTGAAAATGTGTAATGTATTTCACAATATGGATGACTGTCGATTAACTCGGTAGAGATGAAATTTCATACATGCAGCTTTAAAAATTTCATGTGTAGCTATGTAGTTACTTCAAAGATCTTTTCTCCTCCTTGTGTGAAAATCCTTGTGGCAGCATACCTATTTAGTAAGGACAAACTGCTAAGCCTGGGAAAGGAAAATAATGTGAATAATCAATTTGTCAAGAACACGTAAATAAAAATGTTATTTTACTTATCTCATAGACCCAGAGCTTATTTATTAATAATTTCTTTGAGCCAAAAAATGAAAATGTCCAGCTGGAGCTGGAAGTTTTTCTACCTTCAGTATAAAATCTCAACTTTCACAGGTGTTAATGAAAGAGATGTAAGTGTATGAAAAAGAGAATAGGCACTGAATTATTTATAAAGGTGAGCAATAAAGAAGTGTAAAGAACTGGGTGCCTCGGAAGATGGTAATGAAATATGGATTTTTTTTATGACTTTTGATCAGCACTTCGATTAATAGGCCACTGTAATCATCAGATTAAACCAGTTCCCTTATCAGAATGCGTATATAAATTTGTAGTCAGAATGACTAATTTGTTTTAGTCCATATGAATAGCTTTTGTTACATTATATTTAAAATTTGCTTTGGAAACAAGCATATATGGCAAATTAAAGCAGATATATAGTATATATCAAAAGGCAGAAGAAAAATATGCATTCCTAAACTTGTCAACCTTTATATTATGTACACTCTCATGAATACTTAAACAAACATTCTCAGCTCGTTCTTACTTAACAAGGTAATGTGACAGAGAAAAAGAAGCCACAGGTTAGGGATCCTCCGGCAACTGTAGATCAGTGCATATGGTACCTCATTACCAGGCTGATTTTAATGGGGTTTTAGAGCTTTAAATTTCACATCACAGTTGGTGCCGATATACATTTTACTGTTATTGCCTTCCCCTTGCCAAATAAAGATAATTGATGATTTTAGTGATTTTGAGATTTCAAAGCCATGTCTATATTTAACTTTGATATCTATTTTTGCATTATCTTCATTTATTTCCGAGTCCAGTTTGTGTGGGTAACTGAAGTTGAACACCTAGAAATGCACTTTTAAAATTATTTTAATGTTTTCTTCACGTAGTGTCAGATTGGTCTGTCCAACTCAATACCTTTTTCTGAAATTAGCTATATATATAAAATATATATATAATTCTATATACAATTCTTTCAGTACCAAATATATTATGAAAATTCTAAATTTTTATTACAATCATTTTTGGAGACTTAGTGTTAGTTCTTATGAAATAATTTAAGGAATAAAAACACTAAAGCAACAACTTTCAAATCATGATAATTTCTATCTTTCTGGACTTCTAAGAAGTGCACATTTAATATCATCTACTTAATACAAAATTACATACTGTTATAAATGTGTTCCAAATTACTTGCATGTGTATCCACATTGCTTCCATAATAACACTGATTTACTTAAGGACCAGGAGTATATATCATACCACTTTTATATTTCTTACAGCAAATGATACAATATCTGGCATATAACATTTTCTCAAGGAATTTCTACTAGAAAAGGAAAGGACCAAAGGAAAGCATGAAGGAAGGCATAAAGCTCCACTCTGACCTCTTTGAAGTAGCGAAATCACCGGAATTTAAGGGGTGCACATTCCACCTGAACTCCAGGATTAGCTTCTCACCATGAGAAATGAAGGGAGAGGAAAAGGCTGGCCGCCCTTGTATGAGTAAGGCTAAGTATGAGGGGGAAAAAAAAATTCCCCTTGGATAATTTTCTCCACTCAGCTTTGAAATAAATATAAAATGAAGTCAGGCAATTAATGTGTTGCTCTGGGCTGCAGATCGTGTGTTTGTGGGGAAAGAGGGAATGCCACAAAGGAAGCATGTTGACGTGAGATGAAATGGGGGCTACGGTTGTAAACCACGAGCCTGTGTCTTTCCTACTGTCACCTCATTTTTAGCCGCATGTTTAAGGGATTAAAAATCAGTGTGAGGAAATAAGCTCCCTACAGAGTTGTATTTATTTGTAAGGAATTTAACACAATTGAGTTACAAAATCAATGTATAATTAGAGTAAAATTAAACATTATATGAAATGAATAATTAGACCTTCTCCAGTTGATAAAAAATTGTGTATTATTTAAAACATTTCAACATTAGCAACACTGATATTAGTAGTATCGCCTAAATGCTTACCTTATGCAGGACACAATCATAGGTATTTGACTTGGAAGTGATGTAAACATATATTTGTATAGAAGGTTGCATAAGAGATGTCTACCCTGAAGTCATTCTCACTTCTTCCTTCTTAACAGAAGCTTGCCTTATAAAGATATCCCCTACTCCTTCCTTTCATCCCAATGCCCCTTCTTGACCACCAACCCTACCCAGCCTTAGGGAAAGCTAACATCCCTCTGAACCCAGGGGTTTAGTAATGAGAATGTGAACTGGTTCAGCCCTCCGACATAGGAGCATGACACATGAAAACCATGTTGTGGGGTCTCTGGGAAATTTTTCCATATCCTGAATGGAAAGACACAGAAAATAACAGTATTTATTTTTCCTTTGGGTTTTGCTGAATTATGTGTGAATATAACGTTTGCATAGCAGCAAACTTCTTCCCATAGCGGTGAGAACGAAGCCTTATGGTGAGTGATGGAGTAGAGGGATTGCAAAACTGACTTCACTGAATCACTGCATCAGCTGATCTTTAGAACAATGCTCACCCACCGCATACACATTTTTCTAGATTTCCTTCAATGTACAAAATACATTTCCTCTTAATTTAGCCAGTCTGAATGAAGTTGTTCCATTATTTGCAGCTGAAATACAGCCTAACGGATGCTCCAGGAGAATTTATGTTAGAGATACTCGTAAAACAGTAGTAATAACTGTCATTGAGAGCTCACCATTTGCTAGGCACTTTTACATATCTTAAGTGTGTTATATCCATCAGCTCAGCAACACACAAAGGTGAAGAGGGGTATTATTTTTATTAGCCACCGTTTGTAAATATAGAACTTCGGACTTATACTGGAAGGTAAGGACTGAATCAGGATTTGAATTCAGTCACTTTGGCTTCAGGGCTTGAATGATGCTGGTGCTCCAGACAGGTATATATTCTAAAAACAAACCCAAAGGCTCACTGAGGTCTATAAATTGTTGCAGATATGGTATCTGCAAGTCTAAAACAAGAAAGAATTCATTGAGTAGGTAGAATTTGAATTGCAGCCACAAAGAGAAGGGGGGTAAAAACAGCCAACATATAGTAAGAAAGGTATTTCGGGGCCAGGTGAAAGGGTAAACAACAAAGGTGGAAGTGAATTTGTCACTCTTTTTTGGAGGAGCAATGGATTGTGGTGGCCAGATTCATGAGAGGATTAGAGATTAAAAAAGACTGGGAGGAAAGGTACATAATATGGTAGAGAGATTAATGATTTCCCTCCCTGCAAAATATGCACATCATAATCCCTGAAACCAGTAAATATGTTACATTACACTCAGAAGGGACTTTGCAGATGTAAGGGTAGAGACCTTGAAATGGGGTTTATCCTGGATTACTGGTGATATCCTGGTGCATATCCTGGTGAGCTCCAACTTGTCACATGAGCCCTCAAAATGAGAGGACCTCCTCCTGCCAGAAGAGTAGAGAGGTGAACCAGAAAAGGGGGTCAATGAGTTGAAGTGTAGAAAGACCCAACCCACCAATTCTTGCTTTGAGGATGGAGAAGGGAGCGAAGGAGCACAGATGACCTGAGTAAACTAAGAACAACTCCCTACCTGACAGCCAACAAGGAAACAGGGACCCGAACTCCTGGAATGAAATTCTGCCAACAACCTGAATGAATTTGGGAAGGGATTCATCTCCAGAGCCTCCAGAAAGGAACAGAGACCTGCCCACGCCTTGAATTTGGCCTGGTACAACCCACAGTAAAGAACTAGCTGAGCTATATACTATTCCAGTACTTTGATTTATATAACTTGAAGTAATAAATATGTGTTGTGTTGTTTTTAACTACTTAATTTGTTGAAATTTTTTATAGGCAGCAACTGAAAATAGAGGTAGCTTAAGCAAGGATAGGAATGGTACTAAGTAGGGACAGAGTAGGATAGAGCAAATGTAAGAGAAACATCAACTAGTGTCTCTTATAGGGTGTTCTACAGGAAACTGGTTCTGTAAGTAAAACACATAATTAAATAAAGTTAAAATATTTGACATCTTATATTTTTAATGTGGTCATGAAATTTAAGGTGAAGGTCCAAAACAAAAAGTATGTGGTGCTTTTGAGACTCAACTTAGGTTTAAGTTACCTCGGATTTATTTTAAGTGGCTGATATAATCCATCCCACCGTATATACGTTCAATTAAACATTCACTTAAAAATAAACTATATTTCACTTATAAATTCATTTATATAATTTTAAAATTGTTTTTCAAGCTATCTGATTATTTTCCTAGATCTGCATTTTTCTTTTTTCTGATATTTTCATTCTCTCTCTTCCTTATCTTTTAATTTATTCCTTACTTCATATAACATTTTTGCTATTAACGTTTTTTGCTATTAACATTTTTAAAAGAAGATAGAAAGTTTCTTACAGTTTAGAAACATTTAAAATACTGCAGTTATCACAGGGCAATTTTCTACAGTTTCTAAGGTAGTTACATATTGAGTATTTCAGGCTTACAAAATTGTGTGGCCATAACACAGCACAAGGATGTAAGATTTAATATGATTGCTGAAGAGTTTCTGATGAAAAATAATTAGAGCTTAAGTTGTACTGAAATGAGTGAATATTTCCTTCTGGCTGAGCTTTCAGCATGTTGAAATACATGAATGCTGGAGGAAAATTTTAAGTGAATTATTAGATAAGACTAAAGAGTCGCAACAGAGAATCATCCAAATAATGAATAAAATGATGTCATGCATGAATGGGCAGAGGAAGCAATAAAAATTTATTAGGGTAGCATACCAAAGATCAATAGCAATATAATTTTTATCTGTCAATGAGAGAGATAATTTTGAGTATTTAATGACTTAATAAGACAGTTGGTTACCAATCATACATTTTTATGCATATAAGCTAAATAATCCTGAATTATATGTTTTTTAATCTTCTAATTAAAATGCTGGGGAAAAAAATGAGACTTTAACATAATTCCCATGAACTGTATATGCTAAAAAATGCAATCTGTGCTAACTCAAGCATTTCTCTTATTTTACGTCCTGTATGTTTTTTTCACATTGATATTATCAACTAATTCATTTGTTGGAAATTAAGAACCATTTTTCTCTGTATCTTCTTTCTCCTTTTTTTTGGTTTATTAATTTTCTCATAAGCTCCTTTATGCATAATTAATATAAAATTTTTGCTACTGATACAAATAAGAAATATTAGGCAATGAAATAGAGCACTGATGATGAATATAATCTAGGCCATAAAACACATAGAGTAAGCCTTAATTTTGCCCATATATTTTCAAAATGGTTGCTTCTGAGTATTGTCAATATTTCTATAATGTATGGAACTACAGATAAAACCTTTAAAAGTCTGATAACTCTTAAAACACAAAGCACAAGTTGTATAATTGATAAAGAGGTAGAATTATTTTGTTTTACAACATAGATACACAATTTAGCTCAGATTAAAGTTGATAATTTATGTGAACTTATGTAACATATCAATTCTGACTTAATTTTTACACAGTTTCTTGCAAAAAATAATGCAAAGATTGCAAACTCATTAGTGCACTAGACATAAGGATTGATAGGTACTGATACACTTTGCAGAAGCCACAGAGGGCTTCACAGCCTTAATAATCAGGTCTTACCTCACAAAAGCTTTTATTGATACACTTTTACTTAACATGGTTTGGTTATAATAGGTTCCAGAATTCATTTGTAAAATTTAAATATAGGTATTTATAAACAGATGTGATTTTATAATTTTTTGTTAGTCCCTATTTAAATTTTTCCAGTAACTGTGATTCGTTCCCTACTCTAACTTTATTTTCTTCTTCAATAAAATGTGGCATCATTTATATCTGTTGTCCTCCTGTCTCTCTTCATTTTCTTCCTTTCACCACCCTGCTCCCTGTATACGTATGTAGGCAACCCTTCCCCTATGGACTGTGAAGAAGCATTGGTTTGCCGCAGGGTCTCAACTTGAAGTAGAAGTAGTACTTCCTACCAGCACCTCCTCTACACTGAGGAAGATCAAGGCTCTAATTTTATGGGATCTGGTGGACAGTGAGCCACAGAGAGGTTAGAGCATATGTAAAAGCTCTGCAACTTGCTTACATACAATGGACTAGGTATCAGTAGACATTTACAATATAAGTTTGGCAAAATAGAGGCTTGAGGTGGAGAGGTCCTTTAATACCAAATTAGATGCAAAATGATTCACTTACTATTTTTTCTTCTGGTTATTCTGAGGTATAAGGTAGTGAAAGGTGGAAATGTTCATGTGATGAGGGGTGATGAATCATTGAAAATAACTGGCCCAGAAACAGATGTCAGCATTTGGAGAAGTAAGTAATTAGACTCTGATTGAGCAACAACCACTCTGGGATGATTCAGAGACCAAAGCCAGCCTTGAAATTTAATAAGACAAACTCATTGTATAAAAGTAAAGTAGAATGGATAGAAAAAATAATCTCAAAATTTCTACCCAGAATTTTAATTATCATCATGGTTATTATATCATTTCTATGGATCATATTTTAAATATTCATCCATTTAAAAAACAGTTTTTCTATTCGGGAAAAGCAAGATGGTCTCTATTAAACTGGATCATTGGTTTTCTCTGCAGTCTCTAAAATGATGTATAATTATAATGTTTTACAGTTTTAACTTAAAATTTGTGAGCTGTGGTGACATACTTGCGCTTCAGTCAGAATCCTGGATGGGATGGGTTGCTGGGCAGCTTTTCTCCATTTGATCTCTAGACCCATTGTCTGTCTTTTTCTATGGTGAGCTGTGTCCTGGCTGCTTACCTTCTTGGACTGCAATATCTGAAGGTCTTTTGCCTTATTTCTAGCAAGTTTCAGAAAGTAGGAGGCAAAGAAAGAGATTACAGGACAGAAAGAGAAAGGGACCAAGGCAATTCTTCTCCAGTTTCTTTCTGCACGGTCTGACAGTAGCTGAACACTTCTGTGATCACAGCTCCAGCTGAAATGTTCCTTCTACTTTATCTTAATTATCCCTGAGTTCTGATGACACTCTTTTTCCTCTTTCCTCCCTTTGCTCCTGTAAGCCAAAAAATGATGAGGGCTTACCAATCAACATATTTGTACTTCAGAGACAAACATTTGTTGAGTCTCCTAAATTTGATTTCATCTCTCTAGTTTCTTTGTAATCCTATCAGAATGTGCCCCCGTTTCTCTCTAGAAGTATGACTGATACAGGTGAGGACATTACTGGCTGATAGGAATGAGTGTGGGAAAAGAAGTCATAAAATATTACAGCTCTAAGGTAACTGATGAAGGCTTTATGACTGATGTGGGATTACACCTACCTATATTTTTAAGGTTAACTATTTTACTAACTAAGATAGGAAACTGTTTTTTTTTAAATATTTATTTATTTATTTGACAGACAGAAATCACAAGGAGGCAGAGAGGCAGGCAGAGAGAGAGGAGGAAGCAGGCTCCCCGCTGAGCAGAGAGACCAATGCGGGGCTTGATCCCAGGACCCCGGGATCATGATCTGAGGCAGAGGCTTTAACCCCCTCAGCCACCCAGGTGCCCCAGTAGGAAACTGGTTTTAAAGGAACCAACTAAGAAAAGAAAAACAGAACAGGAACAAAGGGAGGAAGCTAGAAAAAGCAGAATAGGCAAAACAATTTCTAATAAGAAGAATAAAATTGGCTGAGTCACATCATCTGATTTCAAAAATTGCTATAAAGCTACAGTAATCAAAACTGCGTGGTATTGCTAAAAAGATTGAAACATTGATCAATGAAACAGAAAGAGAATTCAGAAATAGGCCCACTTATCTATGGCCAATTGATTTTTTTTTTAATTTAACTCTGATGATAATTCTATGGAGAAATCACAGTGCTGTCAACAAGTGGTATTAAATTAATTACATATCCATTTGTAAAATAATAAAACTCTACCCATACTTTACACCATATGAAACAATTAACAAGAACTAATCACAGACTGAAATATAAACCACCAAACCATGAAACTTTAAGGGAAAAAAACAATAAATTTATAATCTGGGTTTTAGGAAAGATTGCTTAGATACAATGCCAAAAGCACAATTTGTTTTAAAAAAATGGACTTCATAAAAATTGATAATATTTGTTTTACAAAACACTCTATTAAGAAAGACAAAACCATCTGGCTGGGAGAAAATATTTGCAACATAAATCTGATAATAATATAAAAAGAACTCTCAAAATTAAATAAGACAACAAACCAGTTAAACAGCTTGGCAAAAGATATGAACAGACACTTCACAAAAGAAAGTATAGAGATGGCAAATAAACAAGGAAAGTACACTGTACATCATTAATCACTATGGAAATGCAAATTCATCACAAATCAGATGCACCTTACCCTTTGTAAAATGGCTAAAATCAAAGAAACTGCCACTAACAAGTGCTGAAAGGATGTGGAGGAACTGAAACTTTCATACATTGCTAGTGGGAGTCCAAAATAGAACAACTACTTTATGTAATAGTTAGCCATTTCTTGGGAAGCTAAATATACACTCGCCATGTGACTCAGTAATCCCACTCTTAGGTATTTATCTTAGAGAAATACTCATGTTCATATGGAGACTTACATATGGATACTTATGGTCCCTTTACTGGTAATAGCCCCAAACTGGAAACCAGTCAATTGTCCTTTGATTATGACTAGATAGAAAGCTGTGATATATCTGTGCAGTAGAATACTACTCCATAGTAAAAAAAAGAATCCATGTACTGATACAAGCAAAATATAAATAAATAAATAACAATTTAAAATGCTAAGTGGAAAAAAAAAACTACAGTATTTTATAGCATATAATATCCTTAGAAATACAAACTATAGGGACAAAAAAGCAGATTGTTGGTTTCCAGGGGCTAATGTATGAGGAGGGATATGGTTAAAAGGATTTTGAGATAAATTTTTATAGTAATAATACAGTTCTATGGTTTGATTGTCGTGTTGATTACACAACTAGATGCACTTGCCAAGAGTAATAGAAATCTACACTAAAAGAGAATGTATTTTATTGTAGTGAATTCTAGTCTTTCCAATAAATGGTGTTGGGAAAACTGGACAACCACATGGAAAGCCGTTGTCTATTCTTGATGCTCCATTTATCCAACTCCCATTCTTTTTGCAACTCATTCCAAGCAGGTTTGTTCCCTCCACTCCATGGCAGCCTCCTTTCCCAGGGTCACCCACAACTTCCATCCTACATTAGAAAAGTAAACATGGATGTTTTTGCACATAGAGAGAAAATCAGTGTGGTAAGGGCCAAGTATTTATATTCAAAGAGGTATTTCTGATATGGTCTGAGCAGAGTATAATAAAACACATATTAAATGGTTCATTTGGGGAAGACCTACTTATTAATGAAGAATAATATTGTCCTAGCTTTCTGGAAAACCAACTCAAATATGTCTACTGATATTGGTCCTCTAATCAACTCAAACGCCATTACATAACTTGTTCTTCAACACCATGAATCTTTTTTTTTAAAAACTAAATTGCATGCCTTAATATTACTTTTTAAATCTTCTTGGTATTAGACTGTTATCTCCAATGGTAAATGTATTTATAATTATAAATCTGCTATTAAATATATTATTTATTTTCTCCCATTTTTGGTAATCTTCATATTAGACAAATAAAGTTTAGAGCCTTCATCTTAGACCATATTCATATTTCCCCATATTCCCCATTTCCTTTAAAGATTTATTTTGGTAGTTGGTTTGTTTGAATCTAGACCTAAATCTACACATTTCATGTAGTTTTTTAAATAAGATTTTATTTTTATTTATTTAAGACAGAGATCACAAGTAGGCAGAGGAGCAGGCAGAGAGAGCAGAAAGCAGGTTTCCTGCTGAGCAGAGAGCCCGATGTGGGGCTCGATCCCAGAAACCTGAGATTATGACCTGAGCTGAGGGCAATGGCTTAACCCACTGAGCCACCCAGAAGCCCCTCATGTAGTTTTTATGGGCATATGTGCATAAATAACTCTTTTTCTTTCTATAACAATATTTCAGCACTAGCCCTTTTTACGTTTTGACCCATCAAGCTTTTGGTGAAGCCAGGTTATTTAGATTATAGGATTTTCAATGTACTGGATTTGGTCGAGTGTTCTTTGTAGTATCATTTAGCTTGTTCCTTTATCACAGCTGCTAGGTCCTATAAACAGAGTGAGACCTAGAGGCTTGGTTACATTCCGGTTGGCTCTTTTAGACTTTCTTCAGAGAATTGAATTTCAAACTTCTGCCAAGGTGGGCTAGTACCATCAACCACCTGCTTGGTGTGATGAGAGGTGGCCTACATGCTTCTTTAAGCAGACTTCTGCCAGCCCTCCTAATTGTATTGCAGCTTTCACTCCTATTTTCAGGAGCCCTGCTGCAATCTACTTCTACGTCTATTACAAGTTCTGCAGAATAAATGTATCCTCTGCTTTCTCTACATTACCAGCTTTAGATAGAGATTCCTTCCCCGCCCAAATTAGTTACTAATTATTCTTCTGTCTTTTGAGTCTAAACTTTTGTACTATTATCTTTTTTTATGCTTACATTCACCCTGATGGTTTAATGTCTTCAGAAAATGCCTTCAAAGTTTGATTTTGGAAGAAAACATACTTACATGTGTGCTTTTGATCCATCAGACTTAACTGTTTTTAGAGTAGGTATTCTGTCTTTATTGACAGGAAAATACAAAAATATTTTTGTTGCTCTCAGAGACAGTGATACAATCTGTTAAAGTTTAAAGGGAAAACACTGCATGAGATAAGTGTGCTTCCAGGAAAAGACGGGCAGTCAGTTTGCCAAGAAGACTCGCGTGTGGTCAGCTTACACTGTGGGTGGGGAATTCACTTGATCTGGCCCTCCCATCTTCATATTCATAATATTTATCTTCTTATCACAGTGCATGTGGGTCTACCTCTTACTTATTTATTCATATATTCAATGAATAACTTTTAGTCCTTACCATGCATCAGAGTGGACTCAACTTCTACATCATAAAGGATAATATGTAAAACCAGATTGCCAATTGCTCAGTTCCAAAAAGAAATAGAGCTATCGTGTGAACATGCATATTTATAGGAACAAGGCCAGAACAATAACCCTCTAAGCAGATTTACATTGGAAGCCAAATTATACATAGAAGTTTGCTGAAGCAGGACAGGAAAGTTGTGTGATCCAGATATTTATTGGCATCTGAGTAGGAGAGGACTAGATTTGCCAGAGGACCTGGTGTGATGGGTTTGCTGGCAGGGAAGTCGTCTCCTTTGGAAAGGGCTTCCCTGGGCCCTGCCAAAACATGCACTCCAGCGTTTATTTTGTATGTACTTCTACTGCTAACACATCCCATTGAAGGAAACATTTTTCATTTCAGATGGACCCTGGAACTTAAAAAAAATATTTTAATGTGACTTTGCTTTTTTCTCCAATGATATGTTATAGCATTTTTTATATTTAGAATCTTAGATGCCAATTTTATATCCAACTTGTTAGCAGAATCTCTATTATGCTCTTCATACTTACCAGTATTTATTGTGAATTATTAAACAATTCTATACATTATGATATGTTTTTATTTATCTGTAAAACAACTTAGGGGTTTTAATTGGCTAAAAGACTGTGGCTTAGTTGGTTAACAGTCCGACTCTTGACTTCAGCTCAGGTCATGGTGTCAGGGTCCTGAGATCAAGCCCCACTTTGGGCTCTGAGCTCAGTGGGGAGTTGGCTTCAGAATCTTTCCCTCTTTCTCTCCCTTCTCCCTCTGCTCCTCCTCTCCCCACACTCATTCTTTCTCTCTCCCCCAAAATAAATAAATAAATCATTAAAAAACAATTTAAATTTTACCTCTCAAACAAAAGTAAACACCAAATTATTTTAAAATATTTTGCATAATTAATTTATCATGCTGACAAGCAATGATAAAAGTATACACAAACATTAAATCTGTGATTTAAATTTACTCTTCAGGGGAGCCTGGGTGGCTCAGTGGGTTAAGCCTCTGCCTTCGGCTCTGGTCATGATCTCAGGGTCCTGGGATCGAGCCCCGCATCGGGCTCTCTGCTCAGCAGGGAGTCTGCTCCCGCACCCCCCCCCCCCCCGCCGCCCACCTTGCCTCTCTGTGTACTTCTAATCTCCATCTGTCAAATAAATAAATAAAATCTTTAAAAAAATAAATTTACTCTTCATGTTAAAAAATGGAAAATGTGAGGTAGAGTCACATAAAATATGTTATGATTTACTGTAATACATTTGAGACATCAAATTAATGAAATTTTAATCAATATCATAGTTTTCATGAAACAATCTCAAGAAATGGGAAAAGAAGTATTATCAAGGGAAATCTTTATATTAAATAACTTTTGTTTTTTTAAAAATGTAAGAAAAAATAACTGAATGATTCATGAAATAGAGCTTGAAGGGTGACAGTGAAACTTTGTCCTTGAGGCAAAATTCCTTAAAAATGTTACTTGCTCAAATTAGGAAAAAAGAAACCTGATGATTTTAAACTTCTGCTCCTTACAAATTTTTGATTTAATACTTGTTATCATGTGAAAACAAAACACATATAGAACACTTAATTTACAATTCACTTAATTTACAATTTGTAATATTAGCTTTAGTGGACAACTTTATCTTGGCTTCTATAATGAAATTTATGTAGATTCCACACACAGGAGCAGCTTCCTGCTCTCCCATTTGGTCCAGCTACATCAAGCTCTTTTTAGCTTAGGAATCAAGAGTCACAGAAACCAAGAGATTTCTGCTGCTATTTCAGTTTTGAATCACCAAGTTAAGAGTCTAGCATGGGAAAAAAAACAACTAGTTAATCTTTGCTATAAGCAGAAGTGTCTTCTGGGGACAAAAATTGAGGCATAAAATTAAATCTATGTTATTTGAACATTTAAAAGATAGAGGGTTCTAGTAAGTGTGAAATGCCTCCTGTAAATTATACCTGAAACAAAGGTATAATTTAAGTATTTGCTTTAAGTATCAGAGAAGGATGAAACAGTGGCCAAGAATGGGAGGTGAGATGGTATATCTAAGTATACCATCAAAGAGCATGCGGGTTAAAGAATAAGAGATAATTATAAGATATAATTATATATAATTATATATATAAGATATAATTATAAGATATATAAGATATAATAATTATAAGAGAAAATATTTAGGATTCATAGGAGATCATTCAAAAATCATATAAAAATACCCCTCAATTGGTATGGTTTGGAACTCATTGCCCAAAATTTCTAAAGGACATGTAATCAATAAATGAATCCAAGATATGTAGTCACATGAGCTTTGACAGAACAATTAATTTAGCCTTTTTTATGTTTGGTAAGGGAGAATAATCACAGAGAGGAATGAATTATCTGAAATTCACACAGAAAGATTGTGAACTTCTGTATGGATAAGGGCTTCACAAGAGAAATTAATTTTATTGAAAAATTATTATATATTATTTTAGAGATATCACTGTTCAAGTGAATCATTTAGTCATCTTCAACATAGCATATATTTGATGATTTTTTAAAAAATTAAGCCTCTAGCAAATTTTGATAATATATTTTTATTCTGGTTGCCAGGTTTTGTCCACATGTGTAAGGTTTATCAGACTGTTCAGAATAAATGAGAAGGCCTAGGTGCTACTTAGTGAGGAGAATGATTGCATTTTCTAGAGCAAGCTTTCTTTTTATATTATTTTGGATAACTAAGATGTCTGTTTCAGAGGTTAAATGAAAGCGGTGAACTTTAAAGACAGAAGACGTAATTGTATGTAATACATTGGGTTTAATGTCTTTCAGAATAAAAGAAAAAAAAAACAATGAGAAATGTTTTTCTAGATTTAGGCTTTGGGAATATGTGTTGACTTTTTTTTAAATTTAATTTTATTTATTTATTTATTTTATTTTTTTAAAAGACTTTATTTATTTATTTGACAGAGAGAGATCACAAGTAGGCAGAGAGGCAGGCAGAGAGAGAGGAAGGGAAGCAGGCTCCCTGCTGAGCGGAGAGCCCGATGCAGGGCTCGATCTCAGGACCCTGAGATCATGACCTGAGCCGAAGGCAGAGGCCTTAACCCACTGAGCCACCCAGGCGCCCCAATATGTGTTGACTTTTAAAAAATGTTTCATGATTTCCTTTTCTTGCATTGGTTTTAGCCTTGGCCATCTATATTGTCTTATCTGATTTGCTTTTGCTCAGTAATTAATTAATCAATATAACAAAACATGTGAAATGTCTGTTTGGGTTTGAAAGGGATAGAAAGAATTTGTAAGGGGTATGATGATGAATACAAAGTCTCTATTGTGAAGAGGTTCCTCAGAGTAGTTTGCATTAGAGGTAAGTATCCAAGGGTGTGTGTGTGTGTGATGTTAGTTTGGGAGATAGGGCATGGGCAAAGGTATTATACCCATGACTCTGACTTCAATAAAAGGAATTATTTTTATAAAGAACCAGCCAAGCCCAACTGATGAAGTTCTAGAACCTAGGTGAGGTTCAGTGGGCTGAGGTCCGGAGCCGATGACCAAGAAAGCATTGAGACATCTTTGGTGCAAAATGGTGGCTTATTAAAGCACCGGGCAGAACCCCGGGCAGGCGCAGGAAGAGCTGCTGCCCCGAGTTGTGAGAGATGGCAGGTTATGTACCTTGCTCTTGCCTTTGGGGAAAGGTGAGGGGAAGGGAGGTTTCAACAGAATTTTCATATGCTAAAGAGGGCCTACAAGGTGCCGGGATACCTGAGGCCTTGTGGCTTGATCATTGTTGTCTTTTGGCAAGCCATTCACTTTTCTGCTATCAAGTGTCTTTGTTAGTGAGATTTGGGTTTAGAAGAAATTTAACTTTATTTAGGGCTTGAGGAACCGAGTTTTGCCTCTGGAAATTGTGCTATTGATAAGGTAACTTCTTTGTTTGTAGATCTCTAGACATTTGTAAACCAAGGGAGACTATCTTGCAGGATTGTGATCTCTGCAAGTTAACTATTTGTTTCTGGATTATGGCAGTCAGGGGTGCCTGAAGAATGTCACACACATTACCGAGGGGAGCGGGTGGAGAGGGGGTGCAAAGCTTTTGCTTTTGCTTTGTCCTCAGCCAGCCTCCTGCTCCCTCATCAACAACCACATTGTATGGCATAAAATGTCCTTTTAGCCAATATTTGAACCATTAAAATTTATTCCATATTTACTGTGTAGGTAGAGAGGAATCAAGGAGTAGAGACCATCTTTTATTTTAAGAACAAATTTGATGGTTTCAGTAGTTTTAGACTAAGGCTTGACAACATTTCTTAATGTTTTTCTTTCTGTGATATTTCCCAATAGAGTAGATGACTGTCCACATTTGCAGTCCTTTGGTGGGGGGAAATGAGTTTTCAATGACTGTTGCAAAATAAATTGCCTTTTATTTCGGTCTTTGTTTTCTCATCCAGAATGAGTTTCTATTGAATTTTTGGTACATTATTAAAGATCCTGATAGGAAATGGTGGAGAGCCTTCACTTCAGGAAAGAACCAAAGGGTTGCTGAATCTTTTTGCACAGCTCCAGGGAGATGCTTATGGTGTTTCATTGACTTCTTGTCCCTGAAAGAAAATAAAATGAAAATAGGATAGAAATCAGAAAAGGGCAATACAAGAGAGGTAGCTGGAGGGATTGACTTAAAAAGAAAAATTAAAATAATTGAATATGCATATTTTGATGGAACAACTCAGAAGGCTGTGGCAGCTGACTACTAATGTCTGTACTTAAGACCATTTTTAATGGCAGCTTATAGGTGTTATGAAGTGGAATAGGCATGGACTTATCCAAAAGCAAATATAAGTTCAAGATTAGTGAATTTTTTAAAGAGAAGTGTACCAGTTTGAGGAAGAGAAAAACTTTCCTTGGGGAACATCTCAGGTTGTTCCAAAAGAAGGAGGAATGGAACAGAATAAGCTGTTAGCTGTTTTCAGTGGAAGCAGAAGACATGCATTAGTCCACAGAGAATTAATTTCTTCTTTGGTTTGATTATTAGTAAATTTGAGTAGGCATCATTTGGGGACAACTTTTGAATGCCAAAAAGATAATGGTAATATGTAAATATTTGGAGAGTGTCAGAGTCTTAAAACATTCAAGAATGATCTGTGGTAAGTAAAATCCTTATAGAAAGCAGAAGCCTAACTATAATTCAATACAATCAAAGCTTGATCACGTATTGTAATGCAGTTGAATATAGAAAGTGTTATGTCAATCAGAAATGCTTTTCAAACCTCATTTTAACATCTCTGCTCAAGCTCCATCACACTGTTTCTGTGCTGTTAAAAGGAGCCAATTAACTGATGGATATTTTATCTCTTTTTATTTCTCTGCTGTTTTGGATGAGCAGTGAAATTGCCAAAGTGGAAGATATCCTGAGGAAGGAGAAAAAGAAACAACAGGTCAAATGCTCCACAAAGCAGACAATTAGACTTCATAACTCAGAGGTGGCCCTGGTTCATTACTACTCATAAGGGAGACTTCCTAAGAAGATTGAAGCTAGTGA
Source organism: Mustela nivalis (assembly GCF_964662115.1). Taxonomy (NCBI): domain Eukaryota; kingdom Metazoa; phylum Chordata; class Mammalia; order Carnivora; family Mustelidae; genus Mustela; species Mustela nivalis. Next base: position 49,556,074 of record NC_139021.1, read on the forward strand.
TACTTTTAGAATCAGGGGGGGGGAGGGAAGGGTTACTGCTCTTTGTAAGTCAAACTGTGCTAATTTTTCACTTTATTATAGGAATTGTCATGTGTGAACATCTAGAAAAAAAATTATTCCAAAGAACAAGTTAGGCTACCAAATTTACATCTTGATGAATTTTTATTTACCAGTAGATAGTAATATGAACTTACAATTTTAATGCAAAATGTAAGTTGAACATATAATTCTTCTAAAAGTCTTCAGTTATTTTTGGATATACTTATTATGGCTGTAAAGGCAGAAAAATCATCTCTTTCCAGGAGAAATTTTAATGTCTTCTCATGTTGTTTCTGAATGGTGACTCCAAGTGCAGTCATGGGCTCATCGAAGCACAGAGTGAGAAATGGAGAGATGTGGGCATGTTCCTCTGCTGGAATGGTGGCTTGGCCTAAGCTACTGCAGATAATGAGCCAGATAGCCACTGAAAGATTTTCATCATGAGGGTCCATGTCTCCTTCGATGAACTCCTCTGATATTACAAACTAGCACTATTCTGGTCCTACTTTTTGTGGCAGTAAAAAAAAGCTCCTAATTATAATCTATGTTATAGTTATTCATATATTTGAGGTCGTTTTATTTACCTAACATTTTCTTTGATTGTGAGAGTAGGATGTCCTTTTGAAATAGCAAAGGATCTCTGATTGCGCCCAATTCCTTTCATTTCCATATACTACTGAGATTGAAATGAAAAGTCTTGGTTTGTTCTGTGTAGTCATTTTGACTAGGTTTATCCAGTGCTTTTGTCTCTTGGAAATGACTAAATACTAGAGCTGCCAAGGAATTTTGCAAGCCCCCCTCCCTCCCACCAAGAGAGATGTTTACAACTGAGACTATAGCACCCCAGGGGAGTAGCTTGAATATGAGAGATCTCTAGATCTAATTTCTCCCATGTGGGTTTTATTTGAGGATGCCTGCAAGAGAATTTAGCAAAAAATTTTAAGGCTACCCTTATAGGTCTTTAATAATGTATTAGGCACTGCACTAAACTTTATGTGCTTTATTTTATTTAATTAAATTTATGATCCTTTTGGGGTAAATATCCTTATTTCCAATTTTAAAGCAAAAGAAACTTGGGTTAGACAAGTTAGAAGATTTGCCTGTTTACAAAGCTGGTCATATTGATGAAGTCCCAGAACCTAAGTCAGGTTCGGTGGGGTGAGGAGGTTCAGAGCCGACGACTAAAGAAAAAATTCTTAAGACGTCATTGGTGCAAAATGGTGGTTTATTAAAGCATGGGGACAGGACCCGTGGGCAGGAAGAGCTGCTGCCCCGGGTTGTGAGGGTAGGCATGTTATATACCCCACGGTTGGGGGGGAGGTGGTGAAGGGATGGGAGGTTTCAACAGAGTTCTCACATGTTAGGGAGGGCCTACAAGGTGCCGGCGGGGGGCGGGGGGAGTCTTTGCCCTTATGGCTTGATCAATGTCGTCTTTAGGTCAGGCACTAACATCAAGATAATTGGGGATTCTTGGTGGGGTATTATGATCTGGCTATCATTTACATTCCCTTCTACCCCAGTCTCCTCCAGTTTATGGTGGGAGGGGGACATTAGGGCTTCAGGAACCAAGAGTTATTTGCCTCTGGAAATTTGTGCTATTGATAAGGTAACCTCCCTGTTTAGGTCTCTAGGACATCTTGTAGAGCAAGGGAGATTCCTGTTCTGCAGGATTGCGATCCCTGCAAGTTAACTATTTATCGTTTTATGGCTATCAGGGGTGCCTGAGGAATGCTACACATATGGAGGGGAGCGGGTGGAGAGGGGGTGCAAGGTGCCAGCTTTTGCTTTGTCCTCATCCAGCCTCCTGCTCCCTCATCATTCCCCCCTGAACAATTTTGACCCTTAAATCTTTAAGGTGGTTGAAGGTGGAAGGTCTCATCTTCTATAACTTCTTCGTGCTGAATAGGGGCGTAGAGCTGTCCCTACCTGCTCGGGTCAATATTGGTCAGGGTAGGAACGTATAAGAGAGGTACGAAAGGTGGAGGCAGCTGAATCCAGTGCTGACAGTGAAGAGGCGTCCTCGCGAGCGACAAGGATCATCTGCTGTGGTGTAGTCATTGTAGCAATGGAGTCTCAGCACCAAGTAGAGAAACATGGAACAAAGCAACATATTAAGATTAATAAGGCGATTGAATAAGAAGCCCGAAAAGGAGATTCGGCCATAGTCCTCCTTCAAATTAGGAACTTAACCATTTACTGAGAGAGAGAGAGGGATCTTGTAGGGCCTTAATCTGGGTGTTCATATCCTTTATTATTCCTGTGACATTTTTGCGATAGTCTGGGATGTACACGCAACATTCTGTCTTGATACTGCATGTGTGCCACCCTGGGCTGCTGTCAGGACTTCTAAGGCCATCCTATTTTGTAGGACTGCCTTGCGTATTTGTGAGACTTTGGTATTAAGGAGGGAGATGCCATTTAGTGGATCATTGAGTGCCTTTGTAGTATATTTAGTAAGGGCTTCTACATGCCACATGACATCCTCTAGTCCCGCAGATGGAACAAAAATGGATGCTAAGTGATCATACCATTTAAAAACAGATTGTGTCCATCTTTGTTTCAAGTTGGGGAGATTAGCTGGAGTTGTAATGGTTTTAGTAATGCGCCCATGGATCCAGGCAAATCCTAAAGTACAGCGACCTATCCACCCTGGAGGAAGCCAGGGCCACAGGTTGGTTCCACATATCCAGTGGGTTCCGTTTGGAGCTGGCCATCTAATGCCAGGTCGCCTTGCCCAGTCAGTAGCAAACCAGTCAGTAGCCTGGAGTACTATAACTTGGGAACACACTTCTAGTGATAGCCTTGCGATATCTATCCCAGATATCGTGTGTTATTTGCCCAAGTACCACTCGTATGATTCCTTTGTTCCCAGCATAAAACTGCCTTCTGACTGAGCTGTCCAATCATGGGTGTAAGCCACAGATGTGTATCTCAGATTTGATATATACCATCCTTAGTATAACGATAAGGAGGGTTTTGGAACTTAGGCCCATATTTGATTGGGGAGTTATGGCTTGATAGCAATCCCCTTTCCTTCCAAATAGCTCCATGGGCATGTAGTACCAGGAAAGCATATTTGGAGTCAGTATAAATGTTAGTTCTTAGACTTTGGCAATTACAAAGTGCTAGTGAGCACTATGGCACACCTAGCTTTTCTTATTTTTTTCTATCAAAACTACTGTCATCAGAAAACCAACTGTCATTCATATTTTTAACAGGGGCATCTTAAATCTGGCCAGATAGAGTAAGCAAGATCAATAACCTTTTTTGCTCTATAGAGAAAGAAGTACAGTGGTCAGGTTCAGGCATACAGGTAACTAGGTTTAAAGTTTGACAAGTTTTATTTCTGGCATATCTGTTAATGTAGCCCAGTATTTAATAAGTTGGCCTCCATCATCCATTGGTGGTCTTTGGCTTCTAAGACAAATCTGGACCTGATGTGACATCATTACAGTCAAGGACTGTCCCATAGTGAGCTTTGAGGCTCTTTTATAGGAGAGCTGTTCCATAGTAAGCTTTGAGGCTCCTTTTATTAGGGCTGTTCTATGCTTAGCTAAAGCATCTGTTTGCAATCACACCTCAACAGAGGTGGCCTCTAGGATAAATATGACTACGGGATGAAACCAATAAGAAGACCTTTGAGTGGTCCAGCCTTAACAATATCCTGATTACATAGGATCACTGGCAAGTGAGAAAACTTGTCAAGAGATAAGGGGAGTCCCCCAGGCATCATCCAATCCACTTATAAAGAAAGTGGGGTCATCCATTATCTCCACAAGTCCATAGTTAATCCTATGGAGTGCGATAGGTTGGCTTTTAGGCAATTTCATTATTCCAGTTGTTTAATCATGTGCTGTGGGGTCTGCTAATATCCCCACAAAATAAAAAAGCAAGAAGATCATCTAAATTAGCTATTGTGTAACTTCTCTGAAGTTTACCTCTAATTGTTTAGCTTAGGTAAACAAACATTTAAAGACAATCAAATCTTGAATTTAACATCCATAAAGGTGTGTTACTAAAACAATTTTTCTCTCTAAAATAACCCTCATTTCCAGAGATAGCCAAATCAGGACTAATTCACTTGTGAAACAAGTCCAGTTTTAACAAACTTGGCCTAATTATTTACATAAGCTCAGCAAGAACAGTGACTGTGATCAATAGATCTTTTAGAATCTGCTTTGCTGGAACTTTGTATAAGGAATCTCTAGGTTGAACTTTTAGTAGCCTCTCCGGGCCAGAAGCCAAGACCTGTACTTGCCATCAGGCATGCCTGCAATGCCTGTTGATTTGGGTGAGTTCCTCTTCTGAGTCTCCACACCTACCAAGGAGTGACATTCTTTACTCACCTGGTGAGGCTGCTGGGAACTCTGTAAGCAAGGTATCGGCCAACAGTCCCAAGGGGCTTTATGGCTCCAGGTTTCATAAAGTCAACCTTAGTTCCTTAAAGCTGTCTGGTCATATCTGAGTCTTTTCAAATATGACATCCCAGTCAAAGCCTTGGTAAAATAACCCGTGTTTCCAATTTTTTCCTGTTAACAAGGAGAACAGATTCTTATTGAACTTATGCAAATGACTGATTGCCATGGACGAAAGAATACTTACTGAGACCTTTTGGTTTCAGAGGGTTCAGATAGAGAGAAAAGGTGAATGCTTTGAGCACTTTTACAAATGAGCACTTTTACATCTCTATAAGTTACAGATAACTTAAGAAAAAGTATCCCTAGTCTGGAAGGGCAAACAGTAGAGAGAACCAGCAATGTTTAAAGTAAGACAAAACATTAAGAGACACAACACTATAATCTTTTAGTTCATTTAGTCCCATGTTACTAATTCTGGCGAATGCGGCTTTAGTCAGTTCTGGAAATTCTTACCCATTTCAGTTTTAGGATTTTCAAGCATATCAAATATCTGTATTTGTCCTGAAAGTCCTTTATGGGAATCTCCTTGAAGATAAAACTCATTTTACAAGAGAATTAAAACAATTATAAATGACACAAACTCAGAATGGATATGGTTAGAGCTAAAGAGACACGGGAGTTTACAATTTAGCTGCAAGGAAATCAGGTTATTTCTGTGATACATAACATTTCCATAATTACAGTATCAAGCGGTGATCTCTCAAAACGTTAAAACTTTAGGAAGTGCGTAGAATCTCTAGAATAGTTATAGCATTTTCCCAAATGTAACCCAAGGTTTATCATTGGTTCAGTAGTACTTCATGAGCAACTTCACATACCAAGGAAAAGCCTGAGTTAAAGAGATTTACGATTTAAATCTTGTCAACATTTGCTAAAATCTTAGAAAGTTTTAAAGCACATGCCTAAATATAATTAGGGATGTTAAACACCTGATAAAACTGAACATAGAAACTCGTTTTTCTGGGCAGGCAAAGAGAAAACCATTTACATTTTCTTAACAGCAGATCAATTGATCTAAGAAAACATTGTCCTTTTGAACAGAGACAATTTCAGTCTTGTACCAATGTACCTTTAAAACCCATTCATTTCAATCTTAATCCATTCTTGACCATAGCTAAAATTCCTTTTCTGAAGATTTCCCTTCACAAACCTTCTACAACTTTCCTTTGCATTCAGGTTTTGTCCCAAGCCATTTCCTTCCAAACAACCATCTCATTTAGGACAAAATTACCTTCCTTTACCTTCAACAAAATGTATTCCATTCCTTAAATCTTTCTTACATATCTCCTATTTTCCTACATACAGAGTTTCCCTTTGTTTCCATCAGTCTTAGTTACACTAAGCAGAACTTTGTATTCTCAGAAACACCTTTAGTTATTAACCAATTGTGAACTGTTACAACAGAATTCTTCAGGTGGCAAATTTATGAATCAGTTAAGTGGAAAACAAGTTTACCAGCAGATTTAAATACTCTTAGTTTCTTTGCAGTAAGAAGTCAAAAGCACAAACCTACATTCAGTAATTAACGACTTAGTATTTTATCCTGTTTGGTTAAGACCTAGATGTCCACAATTTAATTCCATTTGTCATCCAAGCAAAACTTTAAAACTTTCACGTTACCAAAGACTTTGAAGGTTACTTCAGCAATTACCCATTAGAACTTTGAGATAGACAATTAACCATCAGTTTAGTCATTTCTTTGCTAACAAATTTTAACAAGTAACACAAGCTTATTTGACCTTCAGTAAACTTTGATAGAATAAAAGCTTCACATTTACTGCTGTTAACTTAAAAGACACGTCTTATCTTAATTAAACCAACAAACTTAACTTAGTTCCAATAGTGATTTATGTTCCACCTGGGCCCACTCCACTTTGAATGTTTACCTGAGACATGCGTGGGAAGATCTGGAGTGGGGGTGTTAGGTCCAGGGGGTACTCTTCTTGCTCCTTGACAGTGGAGAGAGAAGGAGCCATGGTGCATGATCTAGAGGCTAGTCATGCAGGTTGCACGCATGTTGGTACAGAAACACAATAAGGGGGAAACAGAAGAAACAAAGTGCTGCCAGGAGGCAGAGAAAAGATTCCCGGTTTCAGAGCTCATAAGCCCCAACAGAGGAGCAGATGCCATGCTTTCCCACCAGCAAGGGGGAAGGGGTTAGGCAGTCCAAGTCAGGCCAGAGAACACAGGGAAACTTCCCCGAAACAAAGAGAGTTTCGGCAGCTGCTTGGGAATATTTCTTATAGTCTCTGTCTCGAGTTAGACCAACCCCAGTTGGCTCCAGTTATAGCCATTAACATGGGAAGTGAGTGAGGGAGAAGCCCCCACATCTATTAGAAGTAACAAAGAAATAAAGCCAGAGTCCCCTTTGCTAGGGATGGCCCAGCAACCTGGGTTTACTAGAAGAAGGCTTATTTACGTAATTTCCATCCAGTATGTCAGGAGAAAGTTTACTAGCTGACTCATTTGGGCAAACACATTCCGCAAAAGCCCCTTAGTCCAGGGTCCTGGTGCAGAGCAATGAAGGCCTAGGTATGAGCAATGCAGGCACCCTAGGTTCATTTGCCCTGTTTCCTGCAGAGATCTAACTGATAGATCCCACTGAGGCCATGCAGTGTTACAGGAGCTCAGTCCTTTCCTAAGTTTTGCAATCCAAATCATTTCCAGTGGGCTAAAAGGCACCCCAAGGTAGAGTCCTTGGGAACTGAAGAAGTCTACTGAGGCCATGCTTCCAGAAAAGTAATGAAGGTCCATTACCAAATCCCCCCTGACTCCTGGATAGCGTCCCACGCAGGATATGTCAGAGGTTCCTGTGTGTCAAAAGCGACCAGAGGCGTCCCTCAAGATATCGCTATTGATCACCGTCATGCCTTAAAAGGCCCTGGAGGGGTGCTGGCCTCCCTCCACTTCCCCATCGCATCCTAGGCTGCCAATGGGTGCCTGGTGAATGGACTAGGAAATTGTGCCATGCCAAGCCATTGTCTATCCTGAAGACTGCATACTGTTTTGCCATATTAACCCACAAAAACACTAGAGAAGTTTGGCAAGGGAAACTACCCAATTTCATAGCTTTAGGCGGTTTGCAGAAGACACTGATGAGAAACAGTAAAGACTGAAATCCATCATGGTCTAAGCGACATTCCAACACATGTGGTCCTTGCAGCCAACTTCCCTAGGAAACGGTCCCCGGTTGCGTTTTAATTCAATCGGGTACTGGTTTCGGCCGGCTCCCAGTGGAGGTCTCGCGGCCAGAAGTGGCTAGACCGGGCATGTGGAGGGGATCACATTAGATCAATCATGAGGAAACCTCACACGGGAGTCTTAAGATTGGCAGCCATCCTGGTGACTTAGGTGGCTGTCCCGTGCCCAAGAGAGACAACTTCCTATAAGAACAGGAATAAAGAGAGGCCATCAAGTTTCTGGGTCTTATTGCCATTCCGGCCAGGGTACTAGCTTACAGCCAAAAGGCAGACGCTCTCCTCCCCGTGGAGTAGCCACGGGCTAGAGGATTACAGCCTGAGCAATTGACATGCAAGTGTTCCAATAAGACCATACTCCTTGAAAAAGCCCTGGAATGAGAGTACAGGAAAAGGAGAGAAAGTACTCACCAATTTTGCACTGAAGCTCAGAGTCCAAATGTAAAGACTCACAAATCTCCTGGCTGGCTCGCCAAAAATGATGAAGTCCCAGAACCTAAGTCAGGTTCGGTGGGGTGAGGAGGTTTGGAGCCGACGACTAAAGAAAAAATTCTTAAGACGTCATTGGTGCAAAATGGTGGTTTATTAAAGCATGGGGACAGGACCCGTGGGCAGGAAGAGCTGCTGCCCCGGGTTGTGAGGGTAGGCATGTTATATACCCCACGGTTGGGGGGGAGGTGGTGAAGGGATGGGAGGTTTCAACAGAGTTCTCACATGTTAGGGAGGGCCTACAAGGTGCCGGCGGGGGGCGGGGGGAGTCTTTGCCCTTATGGCTTGATCAATGTCGTCTTTAGGTCAGGCACTAACATCAAGATAATTGGGGATTCTTGGTGGGGTATTATGATCTGGCTATCATTTACATTCCCTTCTACCCCAGTCTCCTCCAGTTTATGGTGGGAGGGGGACATTAGGGCTTCAGGAACCAAGAGTTATTTGCCTCTGGAAATTTGTGCTATTGATAAGGTAACCTCCCTGTTTAGGTCTCTAGGACATCTTGTAGAGCAAGGGAGATTCCTGTTCTGCAGGATTGCGATCCCTGCAAGTTAACTATTTATCGTTTTATGGCTATCAGGGGTGCCTGAGGAATGCTACACATATGGAGGGGAGCGGGTGGAGAGGGGGTGCAAGGTGCCAGCTTTTGCTTTGTCCTCATCCAGCCTCCTGCTCCCTCATCAATATGTTGGATGCAGCTGTCAAAATTCTGTCTGACTTTAGTACAAAGTGGTCATGCTCTCCTGGCTCTACTAAGGAGTCAGAATTCAGCATTTCTAATTCACAGGAATGGCTGAAGCAGAACATATCCATTCATGGATGAGTAAGGAAGCAGACCCCTAGCTTATAGACTGCAGTGTGGGGAACAACTCGTATAGCAATCGAATGCTAGAACTCACTCATAAAAAAATGTCTTCAAGCACTTGATTGATGAATGAGAATAAAAGCCTTTGATAAACACTTAGGAGGCCCATCCTATCATGAGACAAGAATTAATAAAAGCAACCCAGAAGAAGGGACAGACCTGTGATGAGGATCTACTTCTTCACAAATCTAGCTTTGATATTCTAGCTTCAACAATAGCTCCTCCATCATTGGTTAAGTACACACACAGTCCTAAATTAACTTTGGAAAAACCTGTGTTGTTCCTATTTTGACAATCCTATACGGTCTAAAATAAGATACTCTTTATGTATAGAATGATGGCTAGATAGATGGATGATAGAAACCAGGTTTTGAAAGGATTGCATAATTACAATGTCAAGGGCCTGGTACCCAGGATGCATGAAGCAATAGCCTTTTCCTAAAGTTATATTACCAGCGTTTATATTTACATATTTTACATATGGTTGAGGCCTTCTCAATATCAGGGTTTATTTACTTTGCCAGGCTTGACTTCCTTAAGTAATTAGGTAATATTTCAGAAACATGGAATATTTCTAGTCCTCCCAACCTGATGGTCTCTTCATTCATGATCTAACATGATATTAGAACCATTTTTTTAAGCCTTTTCTCAAATTTCACATTCTCAGTGAGGACTGCCTTGCCTGTTTGATTTAAATTGTAATGTAATCCCCAGCCCTCCTACACCCCTTTACCTCCTGACCCTCCTCTATATTTTAACTTTTCAATTTTTTTTATCTCTACCATTTACTACCTTCTACTTTCTGTAGATATGTTTACTTATACATGTATAGATTACCAATTAAATATTGTATTAATTGTCACTGCCACTAGAATGTAAGTTCCACAACCCAGGGATAATTTGTTTACTCTGTTTACCCTTATATTTCCTGTGCCAATATTGCCTCACACATAGTAAGTACTCAGTAAATACTTAAGAATGAATAAACAAATGGCTACTCATTATTGTCCACATTAATTATTATTATTATTATTTTATTTTTATTTACAGGAGAATGAATATAAACATTGATTTCTGCTTACCACGGAGCACTTACCTTTAAAGAGGCAAATATTCTGACTCCTTTTATTGATTTTATTTTATGAAATATTAATCTTTTTATGCAGATTAATGTGCAGAAATATTTTGAGGTAGCCCAGGGATCATATCCTTTTCTGTTCATATTACTTAAATGAAAACAGCAAGCAGCCAGAGTTTGTAAAGGAAACAATTTTGCCAAGAAGATTTCCCAGGTATAATTTTTTAAGTGATATGAACCTCACAGTTATCCTATGAAGTCTCTTCTATTATTGCTCCAGTTATAACACTTTATACACTCTCGTTCCTTAATAAGTAAGTGAGGTAGCAGTCTGACAGAATATGCCTGGCTTGAGTCTACTCTGGTTTACTGTACTGTTTCACATTATAATTTATTTCTTTCGAAGATGGAGGGGAAATTAATTTTATGATGAGATTTGGGAAAGAGGGCCTGTCCTGTCTCTTAGTGCCATACAGAGGGATTTCACGAAGGGTCTTCCAGAACACTGAGCTCTAAGTCAAACTGAAGAAGACGTATATTGACCGTAAACATTATGATGTTAGCCATCTGGTCAATTCAAAGTACTCTGAGTTCTCAGCCTAGGAAAAGTATCAGTTTTGCACCAGAACACTTCAAGTTGATTGGTTTATTTAAGTTTATCTAAAAAGAAATATAGATGTACACCAATTACCAGTCAGCAAAAACAGGAGATTAGGGTCAATACCATATGCTCCCCAGGAAGACAAACACAAAACCAAAAGCTGCTGTGTCAGTTCTGAGGATAGTCCAGGAGCCATATGAAATGCCAAGGCCAAGGGCGCCTGGAGTGCACAGCTGGTTAGGCGGTTAAGCATCCGACTCTTGATTTCAGCCCAGGTTTGACCTCAGGTTGGAAATTGAGCCTTGTCCCTCCTGGGCTCCTCACTTATCTCTGAGTCTGCTTGAGTTTCTTTCCCCCCAACCTCCCACCAGTGTCTCTCTCTCTCTCTCTCCCTCCTTCTCTCTCAAATAAATAAATAAATCTTTTAAAGATTAAAAAACAAAAAACAAAGCCAGCAGGTAAAAACTTGTGTGTTAAAAAGTCCCAGATCTTTGGGTAGCCACTTTTTTTCTTTTTTAAGATTTTATTATTTATTTGACAGACAGAGATCATAAGTAGGCAAAGAGTCAGGCAGAGAGAGAAGAGGAAGCAGGCTCTCCACTGCCCAGAGAGCCCGATGCGGGGCTCGATCCCAGGACCCTGAGACCATCACCTGAGCCGAAGGCAAAGGTTTTAACCCACTGAACCACCCAGGCGCCCCAGGTACCCCCTTTTTAATGGTGAAAACTTAAATAAATGCATGAGAGACACTTTGTTACAAATTAACAAGGTCATAGGCAATCTGCAAGGATACTAAATGTGTCTTTGAAAACTCACCAAGATTTTTAAGATAACATAAAATCGCAGGCATTCACTTGGACTCTGCTATTGATTAGTGAGCTAGTTGTGCTGGAACACCCACATCGTAATTAGCATGTCCTCTAATTAGTTCAACCTTTTTCTGCCCCTTCTCTTCTTTTGAGCATTCCTTGGCAGTGCAAGAGGTTAAGAGGTTGTAAATGTAGAATCCTGTATAATTTTGTTATCATTAAGTGTATTTGATTCAATTACAGCCTGAAAAGGAATGATGACTTCCTTGGCTCTTTCCCTATTACTTTAAGGCTTAATTATGTTTATATATTTCAGGTTTAAATGATAGTACATTGTTTTCCTCATTTATTATGTATACATGTATTTCTTATTGTGATAAAAACGGTTTAAGGGAGACTTCGGATAAAATGACATCTCCTTAGAAATTTCTTGTTAGCCTGAGCCAACTATGTGAGGTCACATACCAACGAGGCTAGCAAGAAGATAGAAACTTCTAATGTTACTACCCATGAAGTTTTCTGAGGGTCCACATTGGCAAAGTCGGAGATTTTTTTCCTACTAACTACAGAACTTCTGGTGCTGAAATGACTTCTGATACTGATGATGCATGTGGGTTTTGCCATTTGACATGCAGCAAATCCAAATGTACTTCCCCTGAAAATAAATATAGTTAAGTAATGTCTGCTCTTTGCTGCATTGGCCCTGTTTCAAAGATTCTGCCAGCAAGTCATGTCTAAGAAGTCAAAGATGTATTGTTGGTATTGTTTGAATAGGAACCCAAAGTATTGTTTCCCTAACCTAAATTACATTGGCATCTCATTTTGTGATTCATGTGGATAACTAAGGGGGTGAAGGAAGAAAAGGAAAGGAAAGGAAAAAGAAAAGGAAAGAAAGGAAAAGAAAAGGACCTTAAAGGTTCTTGACAGTGAACCACTGTATCCTACTTCAAATAACAGAATTCCCCATGTGCAGGTTTGGGATGGCTGGGTGTGTCATGGAGGGTAAAGGAAAATTCCTGCTAAAAATGCATAGTTACAATTTTGTGTTGTCCGTTCATTGACTGTAAGAGAGATCCAGTCACAGAGCAGTTGGACAATTGACTTTCTTTTTTCTTTTTCTTGCTTTAGATTTAATATATTTATTTGATTGAGATTGAGCGATGAGAGAGAGCACAAGCAGTGTGAGCGGCAAGCAGAGGGAGAGGGAGAAGCAGACACCCTGCTAAGCAGGGAGACTGACATGGGGCTCAATCTCAGGACCCTGGGATCATGACCTGAGCCAGAGGCAGATGCTTAACTGACTGAGGCACCCAGCCATCCCTGGACACTCTATTTTCATTTAGCAGAACTGTACAAAAGGTCATATGAAGCAACCTATCCTCTGTGTGCAGACCTCACAAGTATACTTTTAGTCACATCTAAGTGGATCAAGGGTGAGATAAATAGAAATTCATATTACTGTTTATTAGCAAACACTTTATCTGAATAAATCTCTTCTAATTTAAAGAGGAAAAAAATAAAATAATGTGGCTTATTATCAGAAGTTATAAATTGAAATTGAAAGCTTATTGTGAAGATTTAAAAAGAGAGCAAACTTCATAAAATAGATTAGATCTTAGAGACTTGATTTTTTAAGAAGATGTTTTGTGTTTTTATGGGTTAGGAGGATGTCGTCTCTGGGAAACAAATGCAAAAATTAGAAGCTATATGGAAAATATAACTAAGAAGAATATTGTCAAGGATGGATTTCAAAGTCCATCCTTGGTGAAGATGAAAAGAGGTGAAATAAGTTAAAGGAAAAGTGAAAGAAACATTAATAGAATAATCAAAATCAACATTATTTATTTATTGGGTATTATTGATCCTGTGGAGAAGAGATTGCTAATGAGGTGACAAACTTGAGAACATTTTCCTGATTTAGAGAGAAAGCAGATAGAAATAAACTTAATGAATGTAGTGATATGGAAATTCAAATTACAGATTAATTAAGAAAATTCCAAAGCAAGAATAATGGACAATTGTTTTTATAAAAAAATGAAAAATATAAATAAATTGTAGACCCTATAAGCATCCAAAACCTATTAACTAAAAAGAAATACAAATTGAACTCATTTTAAGCTTCCATCATGCTTTACTAAATTCCTGAAGCCATGAAGAAATACTATATGTTTCAACTAAAAATAGAAAAATAGAAAATACTGTCAACCAAAAACATTATACATAGCCAATTTCACCCCTAATTAGCCTAAAGGAGAAATAGATATTAATATATTCAATAACTTAGAAAAGATGGCTATTGAACATCCATTTTTGAATGAAAAGAAATGCTGGAACCTATCAAGGTTATTTAAAGGTAAAATTTTAATAAATATTAAGAATAAAAATAATAATAATGAATATTTACTGAGTGAATGTTAAAGGCATTGTTCTTATTTCTCTCATATTCATTAATTGAACCCACAAAAACAATCATCTTCGTTTTATAAATAAGCAAGGTAGAGTGAGTTTATATAACATGCTGAGTTCACCTTGCTGAGGAGACAGGATCCCATTTAGGAACCTGGCTTCCTGACCTGTGTCTCTCTTCTGTGCTGCTTCAAGAGTGGTGACATAGCGCCAATGGTGGTGGCGTGGGTCGCCGAAATTAGAGAAATGCTTGCCTTTGCAGACAAGATGCCCGATATAGTTACAAATTATTCACATGTTAAAAAAAAATAGTTGAAAAACAACATTGAAAGTAATCATTTTGACAAGAGGCTCATCTTTTTGTTGAAATCCTCTGAAGGTCGGTACACACGGGTGTGTGACTTTGTTTAACACATTTTAAAAGTTATGCTTGAATACAAGCTCAATGTAAAGAACACACTGCAGTTGTGGAAGACCGCAAGACCATCCTTAGGTTCAGTGATTGACAATTGGGGCTCTACTGGGACCTTGGATTCACTAGTGGGAACTCAGTGAAGCGATTATAGTCATGGTTGAGTCTTTACGGAGCAAGGGTGCAGACTGAATTCAGAATAGGAAAAAGGCATAAATTACGGGTTTTCTCTCCCACTGGAGCTGTAGATAGCACTTACTTCTACCAGCAATGATGCGTGACCACACATGCAATGTATTCCCAACTGGGGAAGCTCTATCCCTCCGGAGGTCAAGGTGACAACATGTGGCTCAAGGCTTTCACAATATATTATGAGGTTAACATGGCCCAGAGCCTTCAGGAAAACAAAGACTCTCTTACCAGGCAGGACATTCCAGGGGTTTAGAGGTTACCTCCCATGAGCCAGGGATAGGTGCCAAACCTGTCCGTATGATGTATGCAATCTAGATTAAGTGAGGTAATCCTTTACTGCACGCATGTTGATAATATATTAATTGATGACTTAAAGAGTGAAAATCCCCCTTTAGCATTCCCCGGTGGATGCCATTAGGTCATTTCCAGAATTAATTTTTTTTTTTTTTTTTTTTTGATAATACAAGTGATGCCCGAATGTTCTGGTATGTAGGCGTGCACATTTTGTTTTGTTGAGTCTTAAGTGGTGAGTGGGAGCAAACGTTATGCACATGAAAACTTTTAATTGACATATCTGTATGATTTGGCATTGATCTTTCTTTATGATTTGATAAAATAGAGTCTTTTGAAACAGGAGAACAGTATTTCCATTTATTCATGTATTCTTTAGTCTAATTTTTAATAATTTTTGTATAAGTAAGGAATACTAAAGTTTTTCACTCTCATCTCTTATAAATTTGACCTTTACCCTTCACATTTTATAATTATATATCTCTTTTACTGATAAAAGAAAATGACTTGTTTTTTTTTTTTTTTTTTAAAGATTTTATTTATTTATTTGACAGAGAGAGAAATCACAAGTAGGCGGAGAGTCAGGCAGAGAGAGAGAGAGAGAAGCAGGCTCCCGCCGAGCAAAGAGCCCGATGCGGGGCTCGATCCCAGGACACTGAGATCATGACCTGAGCCGAAGGCAGCGGCTTAATCCACTGAGCCACCCAGGCGCCCCAGAAAATGACTTGTTTTTGATGTTGATCTTATAAACAGTCATTTTAGCTCTCTTATTACTTCTCATAATTTCCAATTAGTTGCTTTTAATTTTCTAGGTGCACAGATATATCATTTGCCTGTCATGGTGGCATATTTTCTTCTTTTTCTTTGTTCATACATCTGTTTCTTCCGTCCGTCCTTCCTCCTCCCTCCCTTCCTCCCTTCTGTAAGCTCTACCCTCCATATGGGGCTTGAACTTATCACCACTGTGAGATCGAGAGTTGCCTGCTTTATAGACTGAACCAGGCCCCGCATCTTTTTGTTTTACATGAGTCCTTTTCTTACCTTATTACATTGGGTTGACCTTTAAGCAATATGAACTAATGGCTACCTTTATCTTTGCCCTGATTTTTAAGTGACTGCTTTATATTAACTATATTATTTGCTGTAGTTGCCTATGAGGAAGCCTTAATCAAGGTAAAATCTTTCCTTCTTTTTTAAAATGCATTGTTTTCTCCTACCAAACTTAGTTGTTAAATGTTTGTCTAAAGTTTAATGTGTCATCAAGATGTCTATATTTTTTTCTTCCTTAAAACTATAAAGTAGTGATATCTGATTGATATCTGATACCTGATTGATTTCCTAAAACAGAATTTTCCTTCCCTGGAGTGCAGTATAGTTGTAATATGCTCTAGTATTTTGTTTGGTGATATTTTGTAATTATGGTGTGAACCTGCTACTCATGGAATGTTTTTGAACCCCTGATCATAACAAAAGTGATTTAAAATAAAAGCAAACATTTGTGAATAGGCAAATAAAGTAAAGTCTGTTTTGTGAAACATAGATAACAAAAGCAAATTTATGATTTATAAATAATAAAACAAAGGGGAAGGAGTTAAGCCAATTAGATAAATTATGTAAGTTTAAATGATAAATTTCTTATGTTAGAAGGCAGAAAATTTCATATTGATTTTGTAAAAATCCAACTAAAGCAGCTTAGACTCTAAAAAAACACATGAAATTATAAATTATAGGTAAAAATCTTGGATAAAGAAAAAACGTAATAAAATCATCACAAGAACCACAATTTGAGCATTTCATATGATAAGGTGGTTTATATACATAACCTACCTTGGTTCTCACAACTGTCTCCTACCTAGGTATTTATTGTTACTATTTTATTTATTTATTTATTTTTTAAAGGTTTTGCTTTTATTTATTTGAGAGAGAGAGACAGCAAGAGAGGGAACACAAGCAGGCGGAGTAAGAAAGGGAGAAGAAGTCTTCCCGCTGAAACCAGAGCCCGACAAGAGGCTGGATCCCAGGACCCTGGGATCATAACCTGAGCCAAAGGCAGACAGTTAACTACTGAACCACCCAGGCACCCCTATTATTATTTTATAAATAAAGCTTGTGTTTAGCAGTATAAAGTAATCTGTTAATGGCAGAAACATATGTCAACAAGCTAAGTTTAAAACTTGGGGCTATTTAGCTCAGAGCTCATCTTCTTCTTTCTTGTCACTATCTGTCTTAGCTTGGACTGCCTTAACAAATACCACAGACTGCGTGGCTTAAACAATAGAAATATATTTCTCACATTTTTGGAGTCTGGGAAGTTCAAGATCAAAGTGTTCTCTGATTTCATTGTGCGTGAGAGTGCTTGGGGTTGGGGGGAGTGTTAGTGAGAAAGAAAAGAAAGGGAGAGAGAAACTGGGAGAGAGAAAGAAACTAAACTCTTTAGTGTCTCTTCTTATAAAGATACTAATCCCACCATGAGAGCCCAACCCTCATGATCTCCTCTAAACCTACTTCCATCCTGGTGACCCCCATCTCCAAATACTGTTGCCCTGGAGGTTGGGGCTTCAACATGTGAATTTTGTGGGGACGTAAATATTCAGTCCTTCACATTAGACTATATTGATAATCAGCATCTCTACTTAGAAACACAAGATTGGATTTTGGATTTGAGGCAACATAATCAAGCATGGAGTAAAAATTCCACTTTAAATGGATATTAATGCACTTTGGGACCCTAGATATGAGAAAGAAAAAGGTATATAAAACAGACAGTGTAATACCTTTTCAAGCAATTGATGTTGTGTGGGCTTAATTTTATCTTTGGGTAGCTAAAATGATTAGATCCTTGCCACAAACATGAATAATAAAAGGTAAAATTATTTTGATATGCATTGCTCATGTACAGACACCATGACTCAATATGTCAATCTTTGGTCTCATAAATAGAATATATGTTTAGGTATAACTCTAGATTTCATATACTTCTTGTTTTTTGAATTATAATTCTATTTCCCAGGTACCTGTGCACTGGAGTTGTCAAGTATTCTAATCTTATCAAAATAAATTACTAAATTATTGTTTTACTATAGAAATTACTTCAGCTAATTCATTTTTAAAGAATTAAAATTTTTTCTAATAGACTTTTCAATTTAGAACTAGATTTTAAAAATAAAATGCCTTAGTCATTTAAAATCATATATTTTAATTTTATATTAAAGACATTTTAAGTGTATATTTACACTGTAAAATGTGGGTTGAATAACACCAAAAGGGCTCAGAGGCATCTGATTCAGCACAATGAGAATTCTCTTTGACTGTTTACATTGGCAGTTCCCATCTCCTTCAAAGTAATATTGGAATCTCCTTTTTTCAGATGATAAATCATGGCAATATCAGAATGTTTATATAGCATGAGTTATTTCATTCTTCAGGTAAAGAGGGAGAAATGACAATATTTTTATTGCATCCATGGGGATGGAACTAGTTGTCATGAAGCCTGATTTAAGAAATGCTCCTATTTAAAATCCATTTAAAGTGAATTTGCAAAATCTAAGCTATAAACTTGAAATGGCCAGAACATAGTAGAGCCAATGTGACCATTTTAGACATCTCAATAATTGATTCCAGTGGCTGCTGCTAAAGCAGTTGTGTGAATATCAACATTTATCATTAGGACAGACCGCAGGATTAGATGGGCAACACTACATCAGGTTGTATTATTTGTGTGACTGTGTGTTTGCCTGAATGTATATACACACTGTATAGCTTACCTGCTGTCATCAAATATGAAGTTCATTGGGATGACTGAAGCTTTGGACAACCGACAAGCTCATGTTGATTATCATACAAATGGCAGAATTGGGCAAGGGGTCAGATTTTTCAAATATACAGGTATCAGTCCAATTATCTATCTTTAGGAAGAAATTCTAAACTTGAAATACATCTTTTGTAGTTTTGCTGATTGTTTTAATATTCATCAGTAAAAATGCAGACTTTCCAAATTAAAATAAAATCAGATAATACCATCTGGCCCTATAGCAACAATTAAAAATATGTTTATATATCCTAAATAATTGTACTTTTTAAAGAAAATGAGAAATTTCTAATATTTCATTGCTTTTCAGTGTTCTATGCATGTCAAATGCAGTGAAACTTGGGTGAAGAAAAAAATAAGATTATTAATAGAACTGGAGTACTTTAAATTTTGAAAGATGTGGAAGTTAAAATGTGATTGTGATGACGACTGTTTATTTGTAGCATCATTCTCCCATGTAAGGTGGCCTAGCATATAGA
Source organism: Mustela nivalis (assembly GCF_964662115.1). Lineage (NCBI taxonomy): Eukaryota > Metazoa > Chordata > Mammalia > Carnivora > Mustelidae > Mustela > Mustela nivalis. The sequence continues at coordinate 49,575,161 of NC_139021.1, forward strand.
TGTTATGCTAGGTAGGAAAATACTAAACACAATTTTTATTGGATTTCATGCATGTGAGGACTTATTTTATGTATTTTCATTTTCCAAATTGTGTTTCACAGAACATAACTGCTATGAGAAGTTCTGTAAGAAATTAATCTATGGTCAAATAATGTTGAAAAACACTGAAATCCTTGTCCTCATCTTTGAAGGTCATAGTGAACATTAACATATTAAAGACACTGAGAATTATTATAATAATGAAAAGTTGTAGGTTCAATGACTGATGCTCAAACTTATTTAATTATTGTATACTTTTAAAGTGTAACATTACATAAACATAAATGTAGAACATGCTTTCAAAATGTTAATATAAAGGATAGTTCTGTTTTCTAAGATATGAAAGAAATGTATTACATATTAATATTTATAAGCATAGAAAATCATAACTGGAAGGGGTATTAAAAGTGAGAAATTACAACCCTCATTATTTTCTAGAATTTTTCCTTCAGCTTGCTGTCAGATAATCTTCCAACATATTCTTTGAAGCTCCTGTGTAGCTCAACTCAGTTACTCTATGATATCTGCCTTTTTATCCACACCTAGCTCTGATTCTTTGTCAGACTGTTTCTAACATTGGGTTGGCTATACCTCTCCATAGCTTCTCATTGGCCATATTCAGAGGTGTTGTTGATCCAAGAGAGCTATTATCCAAGATAGTGGGTAGATCATGATTCTCAGCTTTTGTTGGCTAGGGGGTTGGGGTTGAAAAGTCTTATGGAAGTTAAAGCAATACATTATATGGGAAGCTTGTTTTGTCCATCCTTGTAGAAAAGGGGCTAACAGGAATCATGAAGAGCTCCCTAGTGGAAGAGAAAAGATGGCCTCTCCCAAACTCAAGTTGGATGAGGAGAGCAGGGAGTGTTTCTATAGCTGGCAAGAGGCTCTCTAGCCTAAGACTTTAACGTACCGTTTAATCACTCTGTGATATTAGTAAAATGCAGATTAATAGTGAGGAGTTGAGTTCAAGATTCTGAATTTCTAAAACCCTTCTATGTGATGCCACCATGATGGTTCCTCTGCCTCACTTAGAACAGTAAAGTTCTAGGAGACCTGCAATACTTCTAGCTAGTAAAGTTCTAGGAGACCTGCAATACTTCTAGCTAGCTAAGCTAACTAGGTGAGAATCTCCTGAGTCAAGGAGGTTAATGTAGAATTTACCAAATTTATCATAAGAATCACCTAGAGGTTTTTCTTATAAATATGGATTCCTACTTCCCTTATGTACTACTTAATATTTTTAAAGGAAATGGCTCAGGATTTTATTTTTTATTTTTATTAAATATCCCAGGTGGTGGTTCTCTTTCTCGTCCTCCTCCTCTTTCTTCTTTTTGTAAAGATTTTATTTATTTATTTGACAGAGAAGAAACACAAGCAGAGGGAGCAGGAGGGGGGAAGCATGCTCCCTGCTCAGCAGGGAGCCAATGTGATGCACGGCTTGATCCCAGGACCCTGGGATCATGACCTCAGCCTAAGGCAGGTGCTTAATAGCTGAGCCACCCAGGAACCCCCCCACCAGACACACACATAGTTCTTATTTTTTGCAAGTTTGCAAAACATGAAGTTAACGCAATGTTTTTCTGAGTTGATCTTCAGACCACAGTCAGATTGATCCAGTAAGGATCAATTCACCTGAGGAGTTTATTTGGAAATGAGCTTGGATATCTACACTAAATGTCAGAATTCAAACCTCCCTAAGACCCTAGGGCACATCACTCTTACAAATCTCTAATTACGGGTGCTATTCTTTGATGTGAGTTAAAAGATATTCCCCAGTCCTAGCTTGCTTGCATTCACCCAAGTAAAAAATGTTGAAAGCTCTGCCCCTTTGAGGTCATTGTGGCTTTAACAGTGAAAGTTAGTAAAAATATAGAGAGAAAAGACTCCATAGGGAGAGCTGGGCCTTTACCTACCTCCATTAATCTGAGAAGTTGTGTATGAGTGTAAGAATGACACAAGGAAGGTTTCTTATGTTAGCAGGTCCAGTCAACTTGCTGAGTTTAGAGCAGAATTTTAGTATATACACGAACTGGGAGGAATTAGGGAAAAAATTAAAAGGCAGGAAGTGAAACTTCTTGTTATATTTGAGAAAACATGTACTTTTGAGTGGGATAGACTTCATGTTCACTCTGCTTCTTAACGACAACAGCACTAGTAATAATAGTTAATAGTTATTCAGAGCTTAGTCTGAACCCGGCACTAACTAGGTGCTTTACATCTATTTTTATGACCTTAAACAAGTGACTTTACCCATTTACATTCTTTCTGTTTCCTCTTTTGGTTTCCAAACCATTATTTGATCTCTCTTATGAAAAAAAAAAAAAAAATCTGTAGAAAGCATCCCAGAGCACCTAGGTGGCTCGGTAGGTTAAATATCTGACTCTTGATTTTGGCTCACTCAGGTCTTGATCTCAGTGTCCTGAGTTCAAACCCAGAATTGGGCTCCATGCTGGGCATGGAGACCATTAAATAAAAAAAAAATCCATCCCAAGTAACTTCATCTTCAATGGCGGTGGCCTCCATGGCACTGTAAGTGTGGTTCCATAGTCTTTTTTTTCAACTGACCTTTTCCTCCATTTCATCTTATCCGCCTGTTCCACACCATGGACCTGGAGCTCCTCCGTTTCAGACATGACATCACTGTTCTTGGAAAATCTTCTCTTCCTCTCTGGCTGAGCAGCTGAGTACCAACAAAGAAACCTGAATGACCCTGTGGAATGCTTCAATTATCTGTTGGAGGGGTCAATTTCCACAGGGCTGTGAATACACCCATCAATCCTTTGACTTGTTCATGGTCTTATCCCTGGAACCTTACTCACAGGAATATTGCAGGAATGATTCTACATCATTGCTCTCCTGAAAGCTCTAACAAATAGTTCTTAAGTCTCACCATAATATTTTTGAGTTACCTAGAGAGATTCATATTCTGATACTCAGGCTCACACCAGAGCAATTAAATAAGAATCTGAGGGTTGGCCCAAACAATTATAGTTTAAAAAAATCTTCCCAGTTGATTCTAACATGCAAGCATGGCTGATACCACTGCTCTAATGTGAATCCCTATATTTCTGTTTCCAGCAGAAAGGTTTATCTTCCCACTTTTTCAAAGATTTTGAGACTATCACACTTGAATTCCCTTTACTTCTTTCCTTCATCTCCTTGTAAACTTATATGTATCAATACTCATTCTAATCCTTCTCTGTTTTCAGAGATGAGAACCTTGGTTCTGTCCATGCCTGATTGCCCCACCTTTTTCTTGAAACCATTTATTCTTATTCTCGTGTCAGTATGTGTCTCTGTCTTCTGTTTCCTCTCTCTTTGCTTCTCTTTCTATCTGCTTCTGACTTTCTAGGTGCATGGAAGTCTGTGTGTATGCCTCTTTTTCCATATGTGTCTCTCTCTATGGCTTTGTGCTTGCATATGTGGTGCTCTGCATGTGTGTTTTCTTGGTTTCTTTATGGTTCTCTATCTCTTTCTGTTTCTCTGTCTTCCTATGTCTCTTTCTGAGTTTGTTTCTCTATGTCTGTGTATATCTACTTCTCTTTCTCCATCTCTCTTTTTCTCTTCATTTCTCTCTGCATCTCCAACTCCAGTACCATCACTGCTCCCCTGTATCTGTCTCCATCTCCTTGTCAATGTCTGTCAATGTCTGTCTCTCCAATCTTTGTCTATTAGCTCCTTTTCCCAAGCCTGCATATATACTCATATCTCTCCCATTAAAAAAATACAAACCATTACATAATTCTTAATCTCACTCTACTTCCTTCTCCCCTAAAATTCCAGAAAAAATAACCTAACCTGACTATTTCCATTTCAAACTTTCATCTATTTTCCATCAAATCTCAATCTGGCTTTTATCTTTACCCTGTCACTAGGTTTTTCTCATTTTGTCCATCAATGGTCTCCACTTTCTAAACCTAATAGATACATCCACTCATGAGGTCAAGCAATCATTTAATTCACTGGGAAATTTGACCCTGTTAAACCAGTCTTTTCTTTTCAATGTTTTTTCTTCTTTTGGCTTCATGACATAACTCTTATGATAATTGAGTCTTATTTTTTTCAGCCTTTTCTTTCTATGTCTTATCTTTACATATTGGTGTTTCTCAGATGTGGAAGACTAAAAAATAAGTCCATATATTTTGTAGCTGTTTCTCAAAGGAGGTTGAGTCTGGTTCCCCAAGCCAGTCTGAACTAGCCTTGTGTTTGTCTTATACCACAAGAATGTGGTAGAAGTGACGTTGTTGATATCTGGGGCTTAGGCCTCAAGAGGTTTGTAGGATCAACCTTTGCTCCCTTGGAATGTTGAGAAGCAGCTTATGATAAAAGATTGCATAGAAATAGAGCCCAGTGGATCTGGGTGTCTCTCCTGGGAGCAGTCTTTGGGAGGTCTGCAAGTTAAATGCGTCATATGAACAAGCCCAGGAGAGATCACCAGGAGAATACTTTAATCCACAAATATTTGAAAAATGTTTTATCACTTTAGTTTTACTCTGTTAAATTTAGGGATGATTTTTCATGCACCAAAAAAGAAAAAAAAAGATATGGAATTTCTACTGTTGCTTATTTCTTGTCACATTCTTAAATTATCCCAGAATAACCTTTCAATGTTCTAACTACATTTCCCATGTTCATGACCTACAAGTTAATTTTTTCAGCTCTAACCTCTCTGGAGGGTCCCAATGTCATTAATCCAAATTTTAATCAGTCAATAATTTAATATATCATAATTACTTGTAATTCAAAATTGTTTTTAGAGACTCTACCCACTCCTAAAAACTGTGAGTTATTCTCTAGTCCTTTTTTGCCTCAAAATTCTCATCTAATCACTCTCCCAGTATAAATCTAATTTATTAAATATTTCCTAGATAGCTACCTTCCTTCCATTGTTGCAGGTTCTACTACTGAGACATTTGCCATCTCTTGCCTGGACTTTTAATAATAATCTGTTGATTAGTTTCTCTGGCTTTAGCCTCAGGCTTCCTTGACTTCTTACTGTACAGTAATATTACTAAATTAAACATGTGACAATGAGTCTGCTCTTTGGTTCATCTATAAAATGAAATTACATCTGTTGGTGTGACACACAGAATTCTCCAATTTGACCCCTAACAACTCATTCAGCCCTACCAGTTCCATTTCCTGTCTCCATGACATTTTCTATATGAGAAACATTGAACTATATAAATATACATATATAGGATGATGTTTCAAAGATTGTTTTTTAATAAAAACAATACTTTTGTTCACTTGCTTTAGTCCTACTCAGTCTTCAAGATGAAACTCAGAAATTACCTTCCCTAAATTTCTGCAAGCTGGGCTAAGACAGTGGCTTTTACATTTTGCTATAATATTGTGTGCATATTTCAGTCATAGCATTATCCCTATTGTATTGGAATTATTTGACTTCATATCTATCTTCCTAAGTCTTCTATTGGCTCCTTGCACATAGTTAGCACATTTTTCTCACAACTTCTAACATCATGCTCATTGCCTGAATCGGGGTAATTTCATATGTGTTAAATTTCATTTTGAACTCATTTTTTTTCAGTTACGATGTGTGGTTAGTATATATCATTATTGCAAAATAAAATTTTCTATTGTAGAATAGACAGGAAGTAAAGTTGGCAAATCTATTAGTTTCCCTTCCTACTGCTATTGAAGAACAAAAACTAGGAACTTGAACAAAAAGGGAAAAACTAGACACCAGGCTTCTTAGATAAAAGAATGAGTTATATGTTACAAAAAGAATATATTTTTTAACATCTTTATTTTATTTTATTTTATTTTATTTTATTTTATTTTATTTTATTTTATTTTATTTTATTTTATTTTATTTTATTTTATTTTTTCAGTACTCCAAGATTCATTGTTTATGCACCACACCCAGTGCTCCATGCAATACGTGCCCTCCTTAATACCCACCACCAGGCTCATCCATTACCCTACCCGCTCTCCTCCATAACCCTCAGTTTGTTTCTCAGAGTCCACAGTCTCTCATGCTTTGTCTCCCCCTCCAATTTCCCCCAACTCACTTTCCTTTCCTTCTCCTAGTGGCCTCCATATTATTCCTTATGCTCCACAAGTAAGTGAAAGCATCTATAATTGACTGTCTCTGCTTGACTTATTCCACTCAGCATAATCTCCTCCAGTCCCATCCATGTTGATACAAAAGTTGGGTATTCATCCTTTCTGATGGAGGCATAAATACTCCATTGTATATATGGACCATATCTTCTTTATCCATTTGTCTGTTGAAGGGCATCTTGTTTCTTTCTATGGTTTGGTGACTGTGGATATTGCTGCTATGGACTTTGGGGTACAGATGGCCATTCTTTTTACTACATCTGTATCTTTGTGGTAAATACCCGGTAGTGCAATTTCAGGGTCATAGGGTAGTTCTATTTTTAATTTCTTAAAGAATCTCCACACTCTTTTCCAAAGTGCACCAACTTGCATTCCCACAAACAATGTAAGAGGGTTCCCCTTTCTCCACATCCTCTCCAACACTTGTTGTTTCCTGTTTTGTTAATTTTTGCCATTCTAACTGGTGTTAGGTAATAATTCAATGTGGTTTTGATTAGAATTTCCTGATGGCTAATGATGATGAACATTTTATTCATGTGTCTGTTAACCATTTTTATGTCTTCTTTGGAGAAGTGTCTGTTCATGTCTTCTGCCCATTTTTGAACATGATTATCTGGTTTTTTGGTGGGGGGGTTGTTGAGATTGAGAAGTTCTTTATAGATCTTGGATATCAGTCCTTTGTAGTGTCATTTGTGAATATCTCCTCCCATTCCATGGATTGCCTCTTTGTTTTGTTGACTGTTTCCTTTGTTGTGCAGAATAAATTTTTTTTTAATCAAATATACAACAGGTATATAACTTCCTGGATATCAGG